>NC_134484.1:216033056-216228056 GCF_040206685.1 Ascaphus truei | reverse complement strand
ACAACCAAGGCTAACCCTAATCTCTAATACAACATAATATAGCAACGATTACATCTATCTAATTTTAAATGACTTTAAACATACATTGAAGCATAGATGCTTAGTCAAAATAATTAAAAACACATCAAATCAAGCTTTTAAAACACTATCATTTCTTACCCTGTATGTATATATCTCTCTAGACATACATACATACATACATACATACATACATACATACATACAGTGGCAAGAAATGATATACCACAGATAATTAAATAAACATGTAAAGAAAAGAATTAAAAAAATTAACTAGTTCAATTAAACACATTTCTTTACTTCACTTACCATTACTTGCCCCCACTTACTCCCGTTGAACTGGTTACTCACGTACAAAACCACCAGGCACAGGAACCCATAAAATAACAAACCATAAAAAAATAAACATTAAACTAAAAATCCAAATCAATCCACGGGTCTTCTACTTGTAATCCATCTTCATCTGTATTCTTCTTTCTTTTACCTTCTTCCGGGGTCTTCTTTCCGTCTTCGGCCACGCCCTGGCCTTCTTCTGTAGGAGGTCCTTCCTCCTCGGCGTCTGGCTTCAAAATGAGACGACATAGGCTTTTAAAGGCCTATGATGTCACATTTTCGTCATATGGTTCCCACGTCCCTGATTGGGCCGTGAAAACCATGTGTTTTGGCCGATAAAAAAAAACTGATGACGTCACTTAAAGGCAATGAAAGCACAGCCAATCAGAATAGCTTTGCTTCAATTGCCTTTAAGATGACGTCATTAAAAGAAACATGGCCATCCACACATGGTATGGTAGCCAATCAGAGCGTGGGAACTCCATCCCTACTCTGATTGGCTTTAGTACCATGTGACAGGCTTTCAATGACGTCACATCCTTTCTTCCCCAAGCCTCTGTCACATTGTATACTAGAGCCAATCAGAGTAGGGATGCAGTTCCCACGCTCTGATTGGCTACCGTTCCATGTGTGGACGGCCATGTTTCTTTTAATGACGTCATCTTAAAGGCAATTCTGATTGGCTGTGCTTTCATTGCCTTTTTGTATTTGTATTTGTTTTTGTATTTTAAATACACAGGGGGTGTATGTTGTTTATTGCCATGTTTATTGGGGGCAATTGTCCCAAATAAACATGCTGTTCTGCCTTAACCCTTCATTGCCTTAGCGGCTATACGCTATGGTAATGAAGCAGCATTTCTGTATTTTAATAATATTGTGCTGGAGCAGGGGGTCCCCTGAGCTTTGATTTGTGGCTCAGAGACCCCCTGCTCACTGTTCAATATTATTAAAAATACATTCATGCTGCTTCGTTACCGTAGCACATAGCCGCAAAGGTAAGGAATGATTGTGTATTGATATGTGTTTTATTTATACTGTAGATGTGCAGAGGGTCTCCGGAGCTGAAGCGCTTTAGTTTTAGGTCTGGGGACCCCCTGCTTCCTGAGAAACAGGCCTCTTTAGGGGGTGCCGGTATCCCTCTGCTTTCTTTACATTCCGCGGTCACGTGATCGGGACCTTTAAATGCAGAGGGATACTGGCACCCCATAAAGGGTCCTGTATCTCGGGAAGCAGGGGGTCGCCGGACCTGAAACCAATGTTGTTCAGCTCCTGAGACCCCCTGCAGATGTACACTATCAATTAAAATGGTTTTAAAATAATTTTTAATGTGCCGATGTTTGCGCAGAAAGAGCAGCGGATCTCTCTCTGCTGCAAACACATCTCGCCAGGGGACGGCTTCTCGGCAGTTTCTCGCCAGGCAGCCATCTCGCCACCGCTTAATAGCCATTATTTCAAATGGTGGTGGCGCATTCATTCGCCAGGGATTCAGCCCTCCCTGCATACAGCGAGGTTAACACGCCAAAACCCTGGCGAATTGAAACCCTGGCGAATGCAATTTTTCGGCCCTTTCTGCATAGGCCCCTAAGTGTTTTAAGATTATATATCCACTCAGACTCACATCTGAGTAGTTTGAGGTCACGGTCACCTCCTCTCATATTACCAACAAGAGGGTCTATAAAAATAAAAGTGAAACATTTGGCATCGCCATTATGAATCATATTTATATGGCGTGACACTGGTGTGTCCTGTTGATTGGCTACTGAGTTCACGTGTTCAAGAACTCTCCGATCGTTTGGCCTACGTAGCATAAGCCACAGTCACAAATGATCAAATATACGATGTGAGGAGCAATTAATGAAGTGTCTTATTTCGTATTGTTTGGAACTACCAGGACATTGACAAATCTTAGTTTGTTGAATAAAGTTACAGGCCTTACAGGTTTTACATTAGAAGCATTTCTTCAATTTGGAATTTAACCACGTCTTTGCTTCTTTCCTTTGGAAATGGCTATGAACCAAAGCGTCATGTAGATTTCTAGATCATCTACTAGTGATGCTTGGTGTAAAGTGTAATATTTTAGCCAAGTCTTCATCTGACCTGAGAATATGCCAATGTTTGGCAAAAATAAACTTAATTGTCTTCCATCGATGGTTATAGGTACCTATACATCGAATGTCTGTCGATGGTGTTTTGACATTTGCATGAAGAAGTTTATCTCTATTGCTATTTAAAGCATGTTTATAGACCCGTTTTAGATGACTCATGGAACAACCTCGGTCAAGGAAACGGTGTTTTAAATCTGCGGCCTGTTTGCAAAATTCCTGTCTGTTGGAACAATTGCGTCTGAGTCGCAAATATTGACCCATGGGTGTGCCCTTGATTAATGATGGTGGATGCAAACTCGTAGCCTCCATGAGGTTGTTTGTTGCAGTGGGTTTGCGGAAGACTGTTGTCACAATTTCATAATTCTCGTCCTTGCTTATTTTTAGATCCAAAAATGTTATTGAATCCAAACTGTAAGCAAAGGTAAATTTTAAATTTAATTTGTAGACATTCAGTAGAGTTACAAAGTCCCTGAGTAATGCCTCTGTGCCACTCCAAATAAACAAAATATCGTCTTTAAATCTCAGCTATATTTCTATGTGAGTTGTGAATCTGAGAAGGTCTTCAATAAATACAAAATTGGCTTCCCACCAGCCCAGGAAGAAGTTGGCATATGTTGGTGCACAAGATGTGCCCATAGCAGTTCCCTGGGTCTGGTGGTAAATGACTCCATCAAAGAGAAAATAATTGTGCGTTAGAATAAACTTGAGTAAATCAATCACAAAGATATTATGTGAGATATAGTCACAATTTGTGGTGGATAAAAAATATTCACAGGCCATGAGTCCATTGGAGTGTATAATGCTTGAATATAAAGCTTCCACATCTAGTGTTACCAATAGAGTGTTACTGTTGATTGTGATACCGTTTAACCTTAGTAATGTATCCTTGGTATCTTTCACATAGGATGGTAATGATGTTACAAACGGGCGTAAGATTTTGTCCAAGTATATACTACTATTTTCCGTGAGATTATTGTTGCCGGATACAATCGGACGGCCTGGAGGTTTTTGGTTATTCTTATGAATTTTTGGAAGTGTATAAAAAGTTGCAACGGTTGGTGCTCTTATATTCATAAACTCATATTCCTTTTGTCCAACAGATTGTGATCTAGAGCTCCCTTTAGTATAGTTTGTAATTCTGTTTTAAATTGTATAGTCGGATCTCTATCCAATATACAGAGGCGACCAACTATATTCTAACTCAGCTAGTTCCGCAAATTTGGGTATATCCCGGTGATGTTCGGTTTTGTACCGTTTTCAGCCGGAGTGTATTGCAT
The DNA here is from genome assembly GCF_040206685.1 of Ascaphus truei. Lineage (NCBI taxonomy): Eukaryota > Metazoa > Chordata > Amphibia > Anura > Ascaphidae > Ascaphus > Ascaphus truei. The sequence continues at coordinate 216,224,323 of NC_134484.1, read as the reverse complement.
TATTTTCCCAGCTGTGATTTAAGCATTTTATTCCCGCTGGCTGCAATACTGCAATGCCGTGTAAAATCATATGGGGGCGTTTGCGATCTGTTGTCTTAAAAGCCGTCCCCTATAACCCCTAACATACAGTACTGTACATTTTTATTCATAGTGTACATGTGCAGGGGGTCTCCGGAGCTGAACCGCGTTGGTTTCAGGTCGGGGTACCCCTTGCTTCCCGAGATACAGGCACCTTTATGAGGTGCCGGTATCCCTCTGCGTTTAAAGGTCCCGATCACGTGACCGCGACCTGTAAACCAAGCAGAGGGATACCGGCACCCCCTAAAGGGGCCTGTATCTCAGGGAGCAGGGGGTCCCCGGACCTAAAACCACAGAGGTTCAGCTCCGGAGACCCTCTGCACATCTACACTGTGAATAAAAAACATATATAAATAAACACTCGTTCATTACCTTAGCGGCTATGTGCTATGGTAACGAAGCAGCATTTCTGTATTTTTAATAATATTGTACAGTGAGCAGGGGGTTCCCTGAGCCAGAAATTAATGCTCAGGGGACCCCCTGCTCCTGCACAATATTATTAAAAATACAGAAATTCTGCTTCATTACCATAGCGTATAGCCGCTAAGGCAATGAAGGGGTTAACCCACCGTGCCCGCTTTATTGTGGGAAGCGGGGTGGGTGAAGGGGGTATTTGGCCCTTGGTGTGAGTTTAGGACTTGCGGGGGGGTTGCGGGTGGACTTAACCCCTTCACGACCGTAGCAGTTAATACCGCTACGGTCATGAAGGGGTTAAGCCCTCCCGCTACTCCCCGCAAGCCCTAAACAACCACCGTTGGGGCTAATACCCCCTTCACCCACCCCCACTACCCACAATAAAAAAAAAACTCACACACAGCAGCCGCCAAAAAATAAATAAATAAATCTAAATAAATAAATAAATGACTATAAATAAATACATTTGAAATACATTTTTATTTATAGTGTAGATGTGCAGGGGGTCTCCGGAGCTGAACCGCGTTGGTTTCAGGTCGGGGGACCCCCTGTTCCCCGAGATACAGCCCCCTTTATGAGGTGCCGGTATTCCTCTGCGTTTCAAGGTCCCAATCACGTGACCGCGGCCTGTAAACCATGCAGAGGGATACCGGCACCCCTTAAAGGGGCCTGTATCTCAGGGAGCAGGGGGTCCCTGGACCTAAAACCACAGCGGTTCTGCTCCGGAGACCCTCTGCACATGTACAGTATAAATAAAACACACACATCAATAAAGAATCGTTCTCTACCTTAGCGGCTATGTGCTATGGTAATGAAGCAGCATTTCTGTATTTTAATAATATTGTACAGTGAGCAGGGGGTTCCCTGAGCCAGAAATTAATGCTCAGGAGACCCCCTTCTCCTGCACAATTTTATTAAAAATACAAAAATGCTGTTTCATTACCATAGCGTATAGCCGCTAAGGCAATGAAGGGTTAAGGCAGAATAAACAATAAATACATTACATACATATTTTTAATGTGTGTTTTAAACCTCCCTGCCTTCATTGTAATCTATGTAAAACCCCATCCCCCTATTGTGTGTTTTAAACTTCCCAGCCTTCACTGTAATCTATGTAAAATCCCCTCCCCCTATTGTGTGTGAAGCTTCCCTGCCTTCACTGTAATCTATGTAAAACCCCCTCCCCCTATTGTGTCTGCTAAATTTCCCTGCTTTGACTAATCTGTGTAAGCCCCCCTCCCCCTATTGTGTCAGTTAAATCTGCCTGGCCTGTGTTTTCTGTGAGTGCAGTGTACTGTATGTAAATGTGGGGAGGGGGATCCCGTGTAAATAACCACACCCACACCCACTACCCACTACCCACCTGCACATGGCCCCTCCGCTGCTGCAAAAAAGAGACAAAAATTAAAACATACAAAGTAGTGTCCCCTAACCCTTAATCACCATAGCGGTTATTAACCGCTACAGTCATTAAGGGGTTAACCCACCCTCACCCACCACTCGGGATGCCTACATACCCTCCCACACTAACCCCCCCCCATGAGGCCTAACCACACAGTACCCACAAGGGAGGCCTACCCACATACCGTTGGGGAAACAAAAAGTATCCACAATAAAAACAGTACAGTGACCCACAATAAACAACATTATATTTATTAAATACATTACCCACCCCCTGTGCCCCCTCATAAATACAAGATTTATCCTTTTACATACAGGGTTCATCACGCAGACCCACGCGAGTCCCCGGTGGGCTTGCGGGGCACCTGGACAGAGCTACAGTTTACCAGCAGCCCTTTTTATATAGGTTCTGGAGGCCTGCTGGTGGATCCCTCCAGCAACATGGCCCCCAGGTGGTCTCCTTGGGTCACCATGGGCCACAATTGGGTCCCCACGGTAGGCCCGTGGATGTCTGGGATCCCTGGGTCAGACCCACAGGTGTCTGCGGGGGTTCCCTCAGGGGTCTGGGGAACTCACGGGTGCTCACTATGGGTCTGTGGTGCCCCCACAGAAGTGGGACCACACATCATCATCCCCGCACCTACGGGTCCGCGGTGCCCCAATAGAAGTGGGACCACACATCGTCATCCCCGCAGACTACGGGTCCGCGGTGCCCCCACAGAAGTGGGACCACACATCATCATCCCCGCATGTGTCACCCGTGGAACCACCAGCCTGATACCCTTGGGATACCCGAGGATACCCGCAGGTGGTCTTCAGAGGTCCCACGCAGAACAACGGAATCAACCCTGAATGTAAAAAAAATAAACCTGGCCTATACATTCAATACATACACCCTCCCCCCCAACACCTACAGTACAATAATGTGCAAAATAACTATTATCCAGATATGGATAATAGATTACTTGCCCATTATTAAAAACATTAACTAGCATATTCAAATAAATAAAGTACTACTGACCTCATCAATACGAAGTGTCCGTCGCCAGCAACATCCTTGTCTTGCCCACAACATACATAGCAAATACAAAGCCAATACATTGCAAGTACATTCAGATATCAATTAACCCCTTAAACACCTTATCAGTTAATAACCGCAAAGGTGATTAAGGGGTTAAGCCACACAGGCCCGAAACCCACCCTTCACCCATGAATTTGTACAGTAGATTCATAATGCAACTATATATATACTGTATATATATATACAGAGAGAGAAAGAGAGAGAGAGATATATATACAGTATATATATATATATACACAGTAAATACACACACGATGAACCAATATACAAATAAATGTAGAAGGGTTATCAAAACCATACTGTCCTACAACCAAACACTTCTCCATACAGACACTACATTAAAATCAATTTCCTTTAATAATCCTAACTGATCTCACAATCTATATCATCACAAACCAATGAAAAGCCAATGAAACACCTCATTCCAATATAAATGATGCATAAAATCTATGCACCATATACATTCTGCAAATGAATCAACCAAGTAAACAAAAATCAATTAGCAATCATTATTTACATCCCTAAACAATTCACACTCCATACTGAACAATGAAACAATTAACTAATTCACGCCTGGAGCAGAACAATTTAGCCTGTGAAAAATTTAAGTACCAACCAAAATCCAACCTTTAAAACCAAGGCTATCGCTGACCTCCCTCAAACACACAATACAATACCAAGGAATACATCTATCTAATTTTAAAATACTTTAAACTCACAATAAAGCATAGCAGCATAGACAAATTAATTTAAAACACATCAAATCAAGCTTTTAAAACAACATAATTTCTTACCCTATATGTATATATCTCTCTAGACATATATACATACATACATACAGTTGCAAGAAATGATATACCACAAAAAAAATACACATGTTAAAAAAGCTTTTAAAAAAATTAACAAGTTAAATAAAATACATTTCTTTAGTTCACTTACCATTACTTGCCCCCATCGATTCCCGTTGCGCAGCTTACTCACGAACCAATCCACGATCAGGAACCCATAAAATAATTAACCATAAAATAATAACCATTATTTTAAAAATCCAAATCAATCCACGGGTCTTCTATTTGTAATCCATCTTCATCTGTATTCTACTTTCTTCTATCTCCTTCCAGCGGGGCGGGTCGGGGTCTTCTCCCCGTCTGCGGCCACGCCCTGGTCTTCTTTCTTGCCCGTAGGTCCTTCCTCCGCGGCGTCTGGCTTCAAAATGAGACGACATAGGCTTTTAAAGGCCTATGACGTCGCATTTTTCGTCATGGTTCCCACGGTCCTGATTGGGATTATTAAAGGAAATTGATTTTAATGTAGTGTCTGTATGGAGAAGTGTTTGGTTGTAGGACAGTATGGTTTTGATAACCCTTCTTCATTTATTTGTATATTGGTTCATCGTGTGTGTATATACTGTGTATATATATATATATAAGTGTGTCGGTAGTGTACTGTATATATATATATATATATATATATATATATATATATATATATATATATATATATATATATCTGTATATATATTCAGTATATATATATAGTTGCATGATGAAGCCACTGTACAAATTCATGGGTGAAGGGTGGGTATCGGGCCTGTGTGGCTTAACCCCTTAATCACCTTTGCGGTTATTATCTGATAAGGTTTTTAAGGGGTTAATTGATATCTGAATGTACTTGCAATGTATTGGCTTTGTATTTGCTATGTATGTTGTGGGCAAGACAAGGATGTTGCTGGCGACGGACACTTCATATTGATGAGGTCAGTAGTACTTTATTTATTTGAATATGCCAGGTTTATTTTTTTTACATTCAGGGTTGGTTCCGTTGTTCTGCGTGGGACCTCTGGAGACCACCTGCGAGTATCCTCGGGTATCCCAAGGGTATCAGGCTGGTGGTTCCACGGGTGACACATGCAGGGATGATGATGTGTGGTCCCACTTCTGTGGGGGCACCGCGGACCCGTAGTCTGCGGGGATGACGATGTGTGGTCCCACTTCTGTGGGGGCACCGCGGACCCGTAGGTGCGGGATGATGATGTGTGGTCCCACTTCTGTGGGGGAACCGCGGACCCGTAGTGAGCACCCGTGAGTTCCCCAGACCCCCGAGGGAACCACCTGAGGCCCCGCAGACACCTGTGGGTCTGACCCGGGTCTCCCAGACATCCACGGGCCTACCGTGGGGACCCAATTGTGGCCCACGGTGACCCAAGGAGACCACCTGGGGGCCATAGTGCTGGCGGGATCCACCAGCAGGCCTCCAGAACCTGTGTAAAAAGGGCTGCTGGTAAACTGTAGGTCTGTCCAGGTACCCTGCCAGCCCACCGGGGACTAGCGTGGGTCTGCGTGATGAACCCTGTATGTAAAAGGATAAATCTTGTATTTATGGGGGGGGCACAGGGGGTGGGTAATGTATTTAATAAATATAATGCTGTTTATTGGGGGTCACTGTACTGTTTTTATTGTGGGTACTGGGGGTGGGGGGGGGGGGAGTTCCCCAACAGTATGTGGGTAGGCCTCCCTTGTTGGTACTGTGTGGTTAGGCCTCACGGGTTAGTTTGGGAGGGTATGTAGGCATCCCGAGTGGTTGGTGAGGGTGGGTTAACCCCTTAATGACTGTAGCGGTTAATAACCGCTATGGTGATTAAGGGGTTAGGGGACACTACTTCGTATGTTTTAATTTTTGTCTCTTTTTTGCAGCAGCGGAGGGGCCATGTGCAGGTGGGTAGTGGGTAGTGGGTGTGGGTGTGGTTATTTAAATGGGATCCCCCTCCCCACATTTACATAGAGTACACTGCACTCACAGAAAACACAGGCCAGGCAGATTTAACTGACACAATAGGGGGAGGGGGGCTTACACAGATTAGTCAAAGCAGGGAAGTTTAGCAGACACAATAGGGGGAGGGTTTTTTACATAGATTACAATGAAGGCAGGGAAGCTTCACACACAATAGGGGGAGGTTTTTTTTACATAGATTACAGTGAAGGCAGGGAGGTTTAAAACACACATTAAAAATATGTATGTAATGTATTTATTGTTTATTCTGCCTTAACCCTTCATTGCCTTAGCGGCTATACGCTATGGTAATGAAGCAGCATTTCTGTATTTTTAATAATATTGTGCAGGAGCAAGGGGTCCCCTGAGCATTAATTTCTGGCTCAGGGAACCCCCTGCTCATTGTACAATATTATTAAAAATACATTCATGCTGCTTCGTTACCGTAGCACATAGCCGCTAAGGTAAGAAATGAGTGTTTATTTATATATTTGTTTTATTTATACTTTACATGTGCAGAGGGTCTCCGGAGCTGAACCGCTGTGGTTCTAGGTCCGGGGACCCCCTGCTCCCCGAGATACAGGCCCCTTTAGGGGGTGCCGGTATCCCTCTGCTTGGTTTACAGGTCACGGTCACGTGATTGGGACCTTTAAACGCAGAGGGATACTGGCACCTCATAAAGGGGGCTGTATCTCGGGGAGCAGGGGGTCCCCCGACCTGAAACCAACGCGGTACAGCTCCGGAGACCCCCTGCACATCTACACTATAAATAAAAATGTATTTTAAATCATTTTTAATGTGCCGATGTTTGTGCAGAGAGAGCAGCGGATCTCTCTCTGCTGCAAACACATCTCGCCCCCGCCGGCCCATAGTATCATTGATGTGCATATACAGTACTGTATGTGTACAGTACTGTATGTTAGGGGTTATAGGGGTTGTTGTTATACATGTAGCGGTCATGTAAAATGGCTACAGTCATCTCTCCTGCTGACAGTAAGGCCTGGTAAGTTGTGGGCATGCCAGCAGTAATTATGGAGGTTTGCACTCACACCCTGGTGGGGTGCCCTGTGTATGGATGGGAGTAGTCACATGCTCTGATTCCATGGTTAGTGATGTCAGAGGTGTGTCAACTTCCAGAGTGTACATAAGGCACAGCACTGAGTCTAAAGTTAGTTCTGACAGAGATCTGAATCCAGTTCTGGCAGGAGTTCAAGTTCTAGTACTAGCCTGAGTTACTGAGAGTTCTAGTTATGTTATAGTAACCGAAGAGGAGACTGTGTCCAGGGACCTGGCACAGGGCAGTGATCCCTGCGGGGATAGGGAATCCCTATCTAAGGAGAGATACACCTTTTAAAGGGAGGCACTGACTGGACATGAGTGGCTAGATATCTACTGCGAGGGGCAGCTAGCCCACTCAGACAATAAAGATGTTCTCAATCACAAACCCTCTCGTGTACATGTGTGGAGTGATTGTACAGAGAGGAGCACCACGGAGGAGTTCCTCAACAGGATCATCCCCATGCGGACGCAGGGACCCTGATGAGGTGGAGGCGCTGCACTGGAACTAGGTGAGACTCAGCACACTACCTCAGCTGCCTGTCTGGACGGGTCCACCCCACACACCATCATGCGGGAGACTCAGGAGTCCTGTTGCCAACAGGTGCACCACCAGACACTACCACACTGTAATGGGGGCCGGTTAGACCACAGGGGCCAATGTGAGATTGGGTGGGTCAGACCGGTTCAGAAATACCATTATATATATATATACTGCATTACAATTCATGATTTTATGCCATCTAGCGGACACGCGAAGCATTGCAGCCTAGTAAATCCTGAACCATTTTAAATTAACACATCAGCCGCGCGTCAGCCGGGCATCACCCCTGGCTTGGAACGCGGCATGCTCCAGGTGAACAGTGTCACATTCCAGGAACCTGCCAGGTACAAACCAGTGATTTGTTCGAATAAAGTCTGCCGCAGCAGTACAATAACTGGTTTTGTCCTTTAATATCCTTTTGTTCTCTGTGATATAGCTTGATGTATTCATGATTACAATATTGCCACCTTTATCTGATGGTTTTATTGTTATATCACTGTTAGATGTTAACTCTTTAAGGGCTGCCTTTTCATCTTTGGAGATATTGTACTTGGAGGGATGGCTTGGTTTAAGTTTTTCTTGGTCCTGCGTAACAAGGTCAGTAAAGACCTCAACTTGGGGACAGACCTACATCAGAGGAGTAAATTTACTCTTGGGTTTGAGATCCGTAAATTGATATTTTTTATGAGTACTGGTGTTCTCATTGTCCTCTAGTAAGGATACAAGGTCATCAAGACGCAGTTGGTCCTGTGCCTTGATGCCAACAGTATCAATTTCACGTCTCGATTTTTTGGCATGGAATTTATGGAGTAATACTTTTTTAGAGAACAAGTTTAAGTATTTCACCCACTCGAAAAGTTTAAAGTCATTGGTAGGTGAAAATGACAATCCCTTTTCCAATACAGAAATATGATATTTATTAAGTATTGTACTCGAGAGGTTAAAGATTTTCAACTTGTTCCTATCATGTATCTATTTTCTTGACCTGCCTCATACCCTCCTTGGTTTTGTTTTTGTTACTTCTCCGTGTGGCTCTGAATTTGAACCTTGGCCAAAAAAAGCCTCTCTCTCTGTCATTGGCCATAGTGCAGTATTGATTTTGAAACTCTTATGTTTGTTAATTGTCTCAGTGGTAGCATCACTTTCTGAATTTTCAGCCTCAGAGGAAGAATAACTTATCGTATATTTTCTTGTTTTATATGCTGATTTGTAACTGTACACTTTGTCCTGTTCGTAATCTTGACTGTCTCTTATAAATTTGCGATGCTTTCGTTCTTTAATTTCATTTTTAAATTTAGATATTTCCTTTTGTAAATTGTTTTCTAATTCTTCAAACTGGGTGGAGGTCTTAAAGTCATCCAATTTACTTAACTGACTATCAAGATCTTTTCCAATAGTTAATAAGCGAGTTTGTTGGGTTTCTGCCAGCAATTTAATTAGTTCATTGGAGCAGTTGGAAAGTATTGCTTCCCATTCTTGTGTGAACTCTGTGGATACAATATGATAAGCTGGAATCAATCCTATTCTTAATCCCCTCGGTATCATATTATGTATAGTATAATTGGTAAGGCTTTCGACCTCCCACCATGTCTGGATTTGAGATTTGAACAATTTAGTAATATTTTTAAAGAACTCAGCAATATTATCTGGATCAGTGGTTGGAATATATGTGTCCCCAGTAGAAAATAATCTTTTCTATTTTGATTGTTTATTAACTTATACTGGTTCTGTAGGTGCTGAATATTAACTGAAAAGAAGATATGATTACATTTGCATAAAAGGCTTTATTAAGAGGCTTTATTGGAAAACAATGCAGTGACAGAGTATAATAAGAAAGCTTTAAACTATATGTGCAGGGTGTCTCATCAATGCTTAACTAAAATATAAATGATTTACTAGATCATACATTTATTGTACATGATATATAGTGAATAGGCTGTTAACATTATATTTAAAGAGCAGCCCTAACATATTAAACACTGCATGGTGTGATGGTGAGGGGATAACCAGACCATCAAAAAGGTATTATGCCTGGCTGGTTACCTCTGAGCCATATTTAGGGGTTTTAGTGTGTCAGCTCTTGAACCTGTTTGTTGTAAATGAAATGCATATGATTTTAGGACAATAAAGAATTTATGTGTGTTTTACCTTTCCAGGAGTGCTAACAGGTGGAGATTGAGAGGCTATGAGTTTCAAAGGGGCAGGGGGGTTGCATGAAGAGTGTTGCCAGATTGTGTTTAGGGAGTCCATGTAGACACGCCACCTCGGTCCAAAAAAGTTACGCGACTGACCGTCAGGTTTCCCTGCTTCAGCACTGACCAGAAAGGTAAATAGGCTCATAGGGATATGTGTATCCTGGGTACAGTCAAGGGTCCCTAGGTTAGTGGGGTTCCCCCAGTATTTCCCCACATCACCCGGACCCGGTATAAGGTGCTCCACCCAATGATAAGGTTGCAAGGTTGTTTTTAGTCCAGATTTCAATGCATTTTGAATGTGGTCTTGAAAATGAACCTAAGTGTTATTTTGTTTTACTTAGAAACACTTAAGTTATAGGAAGGGCTAGAGGGGCTGAAAATGAACGTGCGCGTCTTTTCAGTCAATCCCTGTAACTAAAGGACTTAAAAGAAAAATGTGAAAATATTTTTATTAACATTGTGTGTAAGGGAAACATGTTTATGCACAGTATATGAGCTGGGAACTTCCAAGTCCATGGTTCCGAGAGACCATGTGGCTACCAAGCTTGGTGCCAACGAGTCTGCTTGGATCCTGGACATGAAAGCTGCAGAAGTTGCCAATGTGTAAAAGCCATTTGGGCACCGGAGTTAAACTCAAGTATCAAGTCCTGTGATGAATGGCGGTCCCGGACCACTATTTTCCCCAAGCCAGACTGTGAGGAGCCAAACTTTGCAGGTGGCTTCTGACTGACAAGTGGAAGAAGTGTCATGCCCAGGCTTAGATAGACTAGCAACGCTCTGATTGGCTGATAAGGATTTCTCCCACGCTCGGATTGTCTGGAGTATTTCATGAATGAAGTTGAAATACTATAAGAAACCCAGCAGCCAATCCGGTGTTTAGTGTACGGATTCTGCTTGATCCGTGCCGGGTTTTTACTTTGGTCCAGGTTTTCTGTCTTTCCTGCCCTTTTGCTCTCTGTGGTCATTTTGGGTACTGGCAGCCTGCTTTATAAGGCTGCAGTTAGCATAGGGAGTCACGGAGCAAAGTTCTGTGTGTTTGCAGCTCTTGTCGATTTTTGCAGTTACACCTTATCCTCTTGCTTGTTTTGAATTCCTGTTGCTGACCCCGGACCGTGACCTCGATCTCGCTGCCTTCCACCTGCCCTGACCTCCGCTTGCCTCCTCGACTTTGCACCTCTGCCACCAGCCCTGACCTCTGCCTGTCCCTTGGACTTTGCAACTCTGCCACCAGCCCTGGCAGCTGGTTCCATACCAACGAATAGTCTTACAGGACTCTGTCCCTGGGTTGTGGTCAGTTTATTTGTATCCCTACCTCAGACCTGCAGGTCCACCTCCTGATTTGAGATGAGCACCGTCACATTTTGCTCGGCCAAACATTGACCCCGCGGAGCTAGAGCGAGCCGTATGTCTCTAAAGGGAACTACTCGGAAATCTTTAGACACGCCTCACCCTGCAAAACCAACAGCTGGCACTTATTATAGGTGCAATAATAAAAATGAGGATTACAGAATTAAACAATACATGAACTGCAACTCTAATTATATAATCTACCTCCTGGAATGCCCATGCGGGCTCCAATACGTTGGAAAAACATCAAGAGCTATTAAGATACGTATTTTGGAGCATTTAAGCAATATAAGGCGTAGTGTGCAGTCACATAATGTTTCCAAACATTTTTCCTCTTTTCACAACTCCAATACAAAAGGGTTAAAATTTACCGCAATAGAGCATGTGGCACAACATTGGAGAGGACGAGATAGAAATTTAGATTTAAGCAAAAGAGAGATGTTTTGGGTGCATAAACTTAACACGCTGACACCACATGGTCTTAATGTTGATTTTGAGATTGCACCCTTCCTCTAGTTATTATTTCATTTTATTTTTATATTTTATTTTTTTTTAAAATAAATTTTCCCCTATGTCACACACTTCCCCCTCCCCCTCCCCTCCTTTTTAAGTCACTTTTAGTCATGCCAGTCTTTTACATTTCCAGTTTGGATTTCTTATTGTATAACTTTTATATGTTTTTATTTAAGTTAATCATATTTTGTGTTTATGATCAACTAACATATGTCTCTTTCTCTCTCTCTACCTTCCATTAAGCATCTCGACCTAACGACTACCCATTAATTTTAGTATTTAATTTTTTATTTTAGTATATATTCTGTTCTATGTTCTTTTTAAATAAATTGTATTAAAGTATTTTATGCGTCGTTTTTTGGATCACAGAGATTATGTACCCAGCTTGGGAGACTCTGTGTGTAATGATGTTAATCATCTTGTGTCAATTATATATGATTGCATTACCAATTGCCCTAATTGAATGGGCTATTTAAATAGCACCCAGTAGGGGACATTATCATTGCTCCTGAGGAAGCTGCGGCATGCAGTGAAACGCGTTGAGCTAAAGAAATCTGCAGACAGTTAGCAGAGCCCAGCTGTATCTACCGTTTGGGAACTGTCTTTCTGCTGTATTCACGGAGGCATAGTCTTGGACCGGCGTTCCCCCTACTCTCCGCTCTACTTACGCTCACCGGAAGTCGTCACCGCCAGGCCAGGAAGTGACGACAGACGCCATCCATCTGGCACCGGACGAGGGGGCACCCTCGTGGAGGACAAGGAAGCGGAGTGAAGTGAGGGATTTCTCCACCGGCCGATCCAATACCCTGGTTCCTAAAGATACCATGATGTGAATGTGCTCATTTATTATATTGTGAGTACATTTCCTGCTCGTCTTCACGATAAAACTCTGTGTTATTTTGGTAAAGCACTATTGTTTCCCTTATCTTTGTATGACTGCATATGACTGATTGGAAGCTGCAGCCAGAGTGAAAACACCATCTTGCCTGACACCACCCCTATCTGATGTATGCTGCTGCTTGCTTCAACCCATAACCTGAGGTGTCCAAAGATCCATCACAATTACAAACCTGCTCTTATATATCTTACATTCTGTAAGTAGGTTATTTAAAGAGCCAAGTTCCACATATTGACATTTATTTTTCATACTACACTATGATGAGTTTTGTATTTTTTTCTGGGTGTTCCTGATGATGCTGCTCCCTTCCTGCCCTGGATCCTAAACTGTTGTAAGGGAATCAGTGCATATTCCCTGGAAGGTTGAGAGAATTCGTCAGTTTCACAAACTTTTAATTTTATTTTTTTGAGCACTTTTATAGTTGTTAAGCGCCTTTCCAAGTCACTGGGTTTCACACTTATTTCAAGCCAACTTAAGGACATTTTTACCCAGCTAGAGACACTCCAGGTGGGTTCTACCCCTGCACTGCCCTTATCGGAAACTTCACTGGCACCAGTCTCATCAACCCTTACGCCCAGGGAACAACAGATCCCAACGCCTTTGCATTATGGAGGGACCCTATTTCTTGTAGAGGGTTTCTTAACCAATGCTCAATTCATTTAGAAATCCAGCCCTCCATGTTCAGCACTCACGATCCAGGATAGCATATGTAATATCCCTACTAACAGTTGAGGCCTTAGCCTGGGCTTCCCCTCTGTGGGAGAGAGAATCCCCACTGATATACGACTCCGTTGCCCTTCTCCGGGCATTTAAAAGAGTATTTGACACCCCTGGTCACGTCGCCTCTCCTTCGTATCCGACAACGAATCCATACAGCAGACCAGTATGCCATTCAGTTCCGAACCCTTGCGGCGGAGATGGGCTGGAATAATGAAGCTCTGGTGGCAGCATTTTGGCAGGGGCTTTCTAAGCGTTTAAAGGACAAATTGACTTGCTGGAATCTTCCCAAAGATCTGAAGGAACTGATTGCATCAGAATGAACTACCGGATACGAGAACGGCAGACCGAGCGAGCTCAGTCTCCAAAAACCCCAACAATTCGGTTTGCCCCCCACTTTTAGACCCCTCTTTCTACACCTCTCCCTGAGGAGGAACCAATGCAACTAGGTGACACCAAATTACCTGAGCAGGAGAGAACTACTGTAGTGCCGACAAGTATACTAAAACCAATCTGGGGCAATCACCAACAAGACCCAGGTACATACTTGGTACATGCTGAAAACATGCTCTGTACATGCTGCAACATTTCTGCAGACAGACTAATGGCCCATCGGATTAACAGCGGGGGTCCCTGGCAGTCTCATTCAAACTGAATGGAACTGCCAGGGACCCCTTCTGTGTAATCAGATGGGCCATTAGTCTCTGTAGAAATGTCACTGAAATGTTTGCATGTACCTGGATCTTGTTGGTTATAGCCCAAGATTTTCCTAGGCAAGTTTAAGGCAAGTGTTAGAATAATCATTGGCGCACCTGTAGGAGACGTGACAGGGTGCTGTGCCTGTGCTGTGGACTCCATTTTCACTCAGGTTTTGTGGATTCAAGAGCCACAGGGAACTTCATAGAACACGCATTTGCGAAACTCCACTCCCTTCCTCTCCATACTAGGCAGATTCAGTTACCAGTAGTGGCTATTGATGGAAGACCTCTGATACCTGGGACCATCACTCTCCAGACTATCCCCTATTTGTCACGGTCAGGGCACTTCACAAATAGACACTATCATTCTACGTGATTTGCTCTCCCTAGACTCCAGTGGTTCTAGGACTTCCCTGGCTGTGGCACCACAACCCCAAGATCGATTGGACGACCAATAAAGTGACATCCTGGGGACAACATTGCCATGGATCGTGACTTCTGGCGTCTTGTACCATCTCCGAGGTTGAGCTACCTACTTCCACATCACGCCTTCTAGTTTGTTACCAGGAATTTGCTGACGTATTCGACAAAAAACAGGCAGAGGTGTTACCGCCACATTGACCTTATGATTGTGCAATCGATCTACTAACAGGGGTCTTCACTCCTCGAGGCCGCACCTATCCCTTTTCGGAACCAGAAACCAAGACTATGCGGGAATACATTTCAGAGAACCTTCAGTGTGGGTTTATCCGCAAATCAAGTTTTCCGACTGGAGTGGGCTTCTTTTTCGTTTCCAAAAAAGACAGTTCCCTCAGGCCGTGTATCGACTACAGAGGCCTAAATAAAATCACCGTAGAGAACCGATATCCGCTACCCCACAACTTTTCAACCGCTTACGCAAGGCTAGCATCTTCACCAAACTGGATCTTCGAGGAAACTACAATTTGTTCCGGATCAGAGAGGGTGATGAGTGGAAAACAGCCTTTAATACCCGTGACAGCCACTACGAATATCTAGTCATGCCATTTGGCTTATGTAACGAACAGGCCGTATTTGAAAACTTCATCAACAAGATTTTCTGGTATCTTTTGGACCAATTTCTCGTGGTATATCTGGACGATATCCTTATCTTTTCCAGTTCTTTGACCGAACATCGGGTACATGTTAGATTGGTTCTCCAAAGACTTCGGGACCATTCCCTCTACGCCAAGCTTGAGAAGTGTCAATTCAAACAGAAGATTTCTTTCTTTGGGTACTTTATCTCTTCCCATGGGTTCAAGATTGATTGTGTAAAAGTATCGTCAGTGCTGGACAGGCCCTTATCGTTAGGTCTCAAACCGATACAACGATTTCATAGGTTCGCCAACTACTACCGACAATCGACAATTCATCAGGAATTTTTCTAAAGTAGATGCACCCATTACGGCTCTTACTAAGAAAGGGGCGAATCCTAAGATATGGCCCGCTGAGGTTCTTCTGGCTTTCGAGAAGCTCAAGTCCGCCTTTCCTTCCGCACCTGTGCTTATCCATCCAGATTCTATGAAACCCTTCATGCTTGAAGTGGACGCATCCGATCTGGCAGCTGGAACCGTTCTTTCTTAAAGGAAGGATTTTCATGATAAACTCCACCTCTGTGCCTACTTTTCTAAAAGATGTTATGCCACGGAAAGGAACTATGATGTTGGAAATCAGGAACTTCTGGCTATGAAAATGGCTTTTGAAGAATGGAGACATTTGCTTGAGGATCCAACTTCTTCGATTTCAATCCATATAGACCACAAGAACCTTGAATACATTGAAGGGGCAAGGAGACTCAGGACACATCAGGCGAGGTGGGCTCTCTTCTTCACTCGGTTTTACTTTGTGATCTCTTATCATGCAGTATCCAAAAACATCAAAGCAAATGCTCTATCTTGACAATTCTCTCCTGATGTCTCCAAGGAGATAGAGCTGGAACCCATCATTCCACCTGCACAGATCATCTCTGCCATATCTTCATCACTTCTGCAACAGATTTTGCAAGCTCAGGCAGAGGATCCTAGATCAACATCCACACATTCGTCTAAATTAATTGTTCCTCCCCAATTCCGAAGTGAGGTGTTGCAATGGGGTCATAACTCCAAGACGGCTGGTCACCCGGGTGTTAGGAAGACTTGCGATTTCCTCAACAAATATTTTGGTGGCCTGAGCTCTATAAAGACGTACAGGAGATTGTGGCAGCCTGCGTTATATGCGCTCAGACGAAGGTGTCAAGGACTTTACCCTATGGATTGCTACAACCCTTACCCGTCCCCACCCCCCCATGGACCCATGTCTCCATGGATTTTATTTTGGAGTTGCCTCCTTCCAAGGGTAGGACTACCATACTGGCAGTGGTCGACCGATTCACACGCCAAGCCCATTTTATTACTCTCAGGAAGCTACCCACAGCTTCTGATCTATCGGAGATCTTAACTAAAGAGATACAACACCTCCATGGAGTCCTGACGGATATAGTGTTGGATCGCGGATCCCAATTTGTCTCTAGATTTTGGAAGGCCTTCTGCCAAATAATGGGTATCTCCTTACATTCCTCTTCTTCTGCCATCCCCAGTCCAATGGTCTCAAGGAAAGGACCAATCAGTCTTCACTCCAGAAAAATTCCTCTGATGTTTTGTTTCTGAACTAAAGGACGACTGGGTTGATTTGCTCCCTTGGGTGGAGTTTTCCCGTAATTCCATGAAGCACGATTCAACACTGGAATCACAGTTCTTCTGTGCCTACGGGTACCATCCCGCTGCTCTTTCTCTTTCCAGTCCCCTCTCCGGAGATCCTGCAATGGATGAAAAAATCCAAGAACTCCAGTTACTCTGGAAGAAGATTCATGTCAATCTGACCAAAGCCGCTCTCCAGCAAAAAACCCAGATGGATTTGTTCATTGGACTTTATAAAATTTTGAAACAAGTCAACCAGCTGGTGTACAAATTGGAACTTCCAGATATCTTAAAAATACCTCCAGTGTTCCATGTCTTCCTCCTTAGCCGTTCGTCCAGAACACCTTCTCTCCTCTTACCCTCCCCCTCTTAAACCGTTCATGGGAGACAAGGTTTAACAACACCTTTTTATACCGGGATCACTGATTGAGCAAAGCAAGGAGGTAAAATAAATTGTAATTTATTTCAGGAAAAGACATATTGTACACAAAATGTAAAAGTGGGTAACAGTGGCGCTCACTCAAAAATAGATGATGAGATATAGGCCCTTAAAAAAGGGGGGTGGTTGGGGTTCAAATAAAAATGGTGAATAAATAGATGAATAATAAATGATACTGGCCCTGGTGGTGCTGCTGCTCAATCGCAAGGATCGTCCCCTGATCCTTGGTAATGTTGAAGGTTGAGTTTAGATGAACGCATGAAAATAGAGAAGAACAAGAGAACACACAGTGTATAAAAAGTGTATACAATGTATCAGCTTGCGGTATTGTGGGAGGTGATAAATAGTGAAATACTATATGTACTCACACAGCCATGTGTGATCAATATCCCTCAGTGTTGTCTTTAAATATTTTCCTTCCAGTTATTGGGTATGTTCTTCTGCTGGAGTGTGCTCGATATGGTGAACCCATAAACAGAAGAGAGGCACAGGATTGCCCGGAGTCAGCAAATTCATAAGGGTATTGCCAGGGATAATGAAATATATGAATATATAATAATATACTCAGACGGGCATGTGCGAGTAGAAATAACTCAATGTAGTCCTGTGTGCAGATCCTGGTGCTTCTAGTTGTCATATAGTGACTCTGAGCGACTAATGTATGCTCAGAATGAGCCAGAAGGCAGGGAAAAGACACAAAGGTCCACGGTGAGTGATAGTGCTTGGTAGAATGGGCGGGGAGGGGCGAATGGAGGGGGAATGGGGACACACTGGTGATAACAGTGAAGTCAGGAGAATAATAATAAAATACACACACACGG
Source organism: Ascaphus truei (assembly GCF_040206685.1). Classification (NCBI taxonomy): domain Eukaryota; kingdom Metazoa; phylum Chordata; class Amphibia; order Anura; family Ascaphidae; genus Ascaphus; species Ascaphus truei. The sequence goes on along the minus strand of NC_134484.1, from coordinate 216,206,659 downwards.
GCTAGTGGGTGAAGACCAAATGGGTGGTGCTTGCAGCAGGCTTTCCTCTGTGTGTTAGATACCCGCGTTTTCAGTCAAATAGATCCAGCCCTGTTATCCGGACGGGGCGAAAGGGACCCACTGTAACCTGATTTGTGTTTCCAGCTACGGAGACCATCTCTAGTTCTCATATGTAAGTCGCAGATTTTATTTTTCAATTGTTAATAAATTGCACCTTTTTAATCAATTATACTGCCTGGCTGCCATCCTCCCTGGGTTTCCACCGCGAGACACCACCAGCAATTTGACTTTCACTATTTATCACCTCCCACAGTACCGCAAGCTGATACATTGTATACACTTTTTATACACTGTGTGTTCTCTTGTTCTTCTCTTTTTGCATGCGCTCATCTAAACTCCACCTTGTACACAAAATGTATCACAATTTAAAGGTTTAACACACTTACTGGGAACGGGGCTAATGAATAAGTCTATCCTTAAAATGAAATTCACAAAAATGACCTCTGTAGGAGCCCTTTCCAATGACCGGAAGGTACTCACCAAAGCCATGGAACTGATTTCTGTATGCAATGCCAGACGCGACCGCTATGTCCTTCAGAAGTGGGACTTAGAAGAATACTTGAGTCAAAATCTTTGAAGCCGGCTCGCGTCTATTCAGTACAGAGCATCTATGAATTTGCCACTGTTGGTTTGGCGCTTTGAAGCTGCGCTTCTCATTGGCTCTATATACACATTGGTGGATTGGAGAAAACCCTTCCATCACAAGAAGCCCTCAAAAATTGCACTCATGTGTAATACTCAAATGGAGGATAACATTGATCCAGGATACACATTTTCCTACAGTATACTGCCAGTCATAGTGAGTGGAAAAAGCAAAAATAATACATCTTTAACAGTTATCTACAAAAACCACAAGGTGTAATATACAAGGAAAGTTTAAAATTACGGCAGTGGAATATGACTAAAAAATGGGGCGTACTCATATATGTGGGAAGATATTCTTAATTCCCACACAGGGTTAATACTCCCTGAGTAAAGAACTTCCACCACAGTTAATCACAGTACAGGGAATTGGAATATAACTGCGTAGCAGATGTGTCCAGGGGATATTACCCTCTAGGTATAGACACTCAAAGATACACTTGCCCACAATGTATGATGCATGAGTCAGATATCAAAAATGTATCCTTATGTTTATATTCCTCCAATGTGTCTTAGGGGAGCAATCATTGCAAGGTTACACAGTAACAAGCAGGTATAATTTAACCTCTTGCTACATTAGATTTATAGTAAATCTGTCAATATTAGTTGCAAAATTCTAAGTCTGATTGAAGCTTTTATTAACCTGTACATTACCAGGAAAAGCACTCTGTATTAGAGTTGTCACAACCATACTGCAAGCACGCAAGTTCCCCTGAGTGGAAGAGGCTATGGAGTGAGCCCTTAACCATTTAAATGTGGGAGGGGGTGAGCTTCAATTAGGTAGGAGGTTGCCAAGCCAAGACTAGCTGAACAACAATTGTAAAACATACTGGACACCTAACAAGCTCCTATTGAACCCCCAAAATAACCACAATGTTGTGGTTATTTTGGGGGTTCAATTGGAGCTTGTTAGGTGTCCAGTATGTTTTGATCTGTGCTATGCCAGTTCTTGTTCCAGAGTACCAGAACCACCCTGATTATCACTACTGCGCTTACTCTCCACTGACTAGTAGTCAACCTTGCTGTTTATGACTCTTACATCTTGTAAGTAGTCATTTTGAAAGAGCCAAGATTGTGGAAACTTACATTTAACCCATTACCATTCTGCTGCACTTAGATTTGTTTGTTTCTTCCCCATGCTCCCCCTGGATCTCGTGTCTACTATTGTAAAATAACACAAAACAGGGAAAATACACTGTCACGGGATACCAAGTTTATCAACACCTTTTTATACTGGGATCATTGATTGGACAAAGCAAGGAGGTAAAATAAATTGTGATTTATTTCAGGAAAAGTCATACACACAATTAAACACAATTTACAGGGTTAACACGCTTACTGGGAACGGGGCTAATGAATAAACTTGTCCTTTAAACGAAATTCACAAAAATGATCTCTGTAGGAGCCAAATCCAATGACCGGGAGGTACTAATAAAATTCTGGAACTGATTTCGGCCTGCAATGCCAGCCTCGACCGCTACAGTATCGACACAGCCTATTCTAACAAAAGCCGCCGGTTGACCGGGGCTTACTCGGGCTGGCACCGGGGCTAGACCGCGCACCGCCGCATCTCCTCCGTGCACCCCCTTTGCTCGTGCATGGTTTTTGCTCCCCCTTCCCGACCACCTAGCTGCTCCTGCTGTGCCCCTCTTCTTCCCCGCACCCCCGCGTACCTCACTTCAAACCTTCATGGGTGTCGGGGAAGCCGGGGAAGCCGGGGAAGCCGAGGAAGCCAGGCGCGCACGTGACTGTGACGTCACATTGACGTGCGGACAGGCCGCGTCTCCACGTTTCCCGCACGCATCCAGCCGTGCGGAAGTGTGAGAATAAGCTGTGTCAATACTGTACGTTCTTAAAAAGCGGGACTTAGAAAATGTTCTCACTCAAAATCTTTAAAGCCGGCTCGCGTCTATGCAGTACAGAGAATCTTTGAATATGCCACTGTTGGTTTGGCACTTGGAATCTGCGCTCCTGATTGGCTGCAAGGCTCCTTATGGGTTTCAGTGTCCCATTCACAAACCTCTACAGCTATCAGAGCATGGGAATTCCCCTGACAGCCAATCACCAATTTGCCGGTATTGTAATGCCGGGTGGGTACCTTTTTTTCATTCTGCAAAGGGGCATGCGCCAACCTGGCACCTTTGCCTCTTTCCATACCCAGCCCATACCTAGCCCACCCACTGTCCAGGCTCCACAGAGTCTGGACTCTGGCAAATAATGGCTGAATAGCCCTGTGTTAGCTCAGGATGCAGGTACACAAGCAAAACTGCAGTACACCTCCTATTCTAACAACTTGGCATCCCTTAGGCTTTCAAGTCCGGACTCCGCACAGACCCATAGACACCAAGCTTGGTAGCCATCTGGTATCTTGGAATCCATGACTTGTAAATCCCACAGTTCATTCACAGGTTATCAGTACATATACCTATTAAATATAACTCTTTAATAAAATATAGTGTCCTGTCTTGTGTTTGATACTGTACAAATATATAAGTCCCTGTTCTGGTGTCATGGATGGAATGAGAGTATATATTGCTTACACTCACTAGCCTCATTCTTGGCACCCTTTAGACATAACATAAAACTTTTCCACACAAGAAATCACTCTCAGCTTTAACATTTAGCTGGAGCAACCCTTGAACTCCTATACCAGGTCCATGGTACCTGGGCATGTTTCTGGGCACCCTTCCTTATATTAGGGACCCCTCTTTATACTAGGGACCCTGTGTATGATTGCAGGTATACATTAACCCCTTCATGCCCGTTTACCTAGCCTGGAAGATGCTGCAACAGGAATCCTGGCGGTGAGTCATAATAGCGTTTTCAGAGTCAGAGTTTGCCCGGAGCAATGTGCTTGGCTGTATCCGAAATTCTCACTCGATTCCCGGATCCAACTCCTGGGGTATCCCATAACTCTGGAAACCTGATACATAGACACATTCTTTAAAGATTTTCTCTGGCAAACCCACCCTGAAACTTACAGCTTAGAAATATACCGGTCCCAGCACCCTAGGAAAGGCAAAACACACATAAATCTTTAATGTCACATAATTTGCACACAGTCACACTAATGCATTTAGGATATCTGGGTCCAAGAGCTGACAATCTTGGACCTTAACACATGAATCAGTGGTAATCAAGTGGGCTGAACCTTTTTAGTGAGCCTGGTTAACCCCTTCACCATCACAGATGATCAGGAGGAATTTGAAGTAAGCCAAATATTGGATTCCCATAGATCCCGTTGTGGGGTACAGTAATTGGTCCATTGGAAGGGTTATGTACTGAGGAAAATTCAGGGATCAAGTCCAGGGATGTCCATGCCTCCAACCTTGTCCAGGCGTTTCATCAGAAATTTCCTGCTAAACCATCTTAGATCGCCTGCAGGTCTCTCCTCAAGAGGGGGGCACAGTAAGGATTCTTCTTGATCCATGCTGTGTTTGCACTTCGGTCAAGGTTTTCTGTCTCTCCTGCCCGTTCTGCTCTCTGTGTCCTTTTTGGATACTGGCAGACTGCTTTATAAGGCTGCAGTTACCACAGGGAGTCGCCGTGCCAAGTTCTGTGTGTTTGCAGCTCCTTTCGGTCTTTGCAGTAAGCCTTATCCTCTTTCTTGTTTTGAATTCCTGTTGCTGACCCCGGACCATGACCCCCATCTTGCTGCCTTCCACCTGCCCTGACTTCCACTTGCCTCATCGACTTTGAACCTCAGCAGCCACTGCTGACCTCTGCCTGTCCCCTGGACTTTGCAACTCTGCCAAAGCTGCAGAATTTAATCACAAGAGGAGGTTCACAGTGCAACAAGACTAGTCACATAAAGTCTGACTGTCAAACGTCCTGTTCCTCAGCTGCAAAGCCAGTCACCAGTGTGTGAGGGGCACCCACAGAAGAGCAGGGTGCAACCGTCCAACCAGCCCAGCAAAAGACTACAACGAAAGAAACTTCACCTGCAGCCAGTGGGAAAGCAGCAGACACAGGGGGACATCAAATTGCGCCGGTCAGGGCTGCAATCCAACGATGTCTGGCAAAAGCATTTGTGCCAAGTGACCATCGGAGATTGTCAAGCAGCTGGGTTGCTTGACTCCGGTGCCACTATTACCCTGATCAGACCTGATATGGTACAGCCAGAGGATCTGCTCCAGGGCAATGGGATGCAGGTGACCATGTCAGACAGAGGACCGCAGTCCATCCATGTTGCCTGGGAATTCCTTGATTGGTGTGCCAGAGGTGGTATGAGGGAGGTGGGGGTATTGCCTGGGTAAGATACGGAGGCCCTCCTTGGTAATGACCTGGTGTAAGGGATCGAGGGACACGCGCCTCACAGCGGGTCCCCATCACCCGGCTCCCAGTACTGCTGCTCGTCCAAGCCCTCCTCCCCGCCAGCTCCTTACCCACTCCGGTCAGACATCTCTCAGCTCCTCCGTGGCACATGCCACCTCTGCCCACACGCTGCAGGGGCACGCAGGAGTGTTACAGGGCGCATGCGCACCCGTCCTCTTCTACACTCCTCCTGCAGCCTTGGCTCCACCTCCTAGCAGCTGGAGGCTATTCCCACTAGGGAACACCACATCAGGCATCCTAACCTATCCCTGGGACCGCTCAGTCAAGCCCCAGCTCCGCCTCTTGTTGGGCAAGTGTTACATACTTACGGTGGTGGACTTTGCCACCAGATACCCTGAGGCTGTAGCACTTGCCAGCATCGATGCTAGGGTAGTAGAAAAAGCCTTGTTAGTTATATTCACTAGAGTAGGTTTTCCTAGTGAAATTCTAACTGATTAAGGGTCACAATTCATGTCAGTATTGTTACTGTGTCTTTGGGATTCGTGCAGTGGAATTTCCAGTGTACGACCCATTAACACCCCCAGACAAATGGTCTGTGTGAGGTTCAATGGCACCCTGAAGCATATGTTTGGAGCTTTCATAGAGGCTGAAGGGAAAGACTTGGAGATGAACCTACAGCACTTGCTGTTTGTGCAGGATTCTACTGGGTTCTCTCCCTTCAAGCTCCTATATGGTCACAGGTTACGGGGACCTCTTGACATTCCATGAGGGATGGGAAGGGGAGACTACCAATACTGATACTTTGGTGCTTCAGTATGTGGTAGATCTCAGGGACTGTTTAGAAAATCTTATGGGGTTGGCACAGGCTAACCTCAGGGAGGTTCAGACCAAGCAGAAGAATTTTTATGATCAAAATGCCTGTAGCAGAGCATTCATCCCAGGCCTGCAAGTTTTTCTGAAGCCCACTCGGCAGAACAAATTAATGGCTGCTTGATCTGGACAGCACACAGTTATCAGGGGGATGAATGAGTGCAACTATGTTGTGCAGTTACATGGAGAGACAGGAATAAATATCAATATGTTAAAGGAATATTGTAAACAGAGTGTGGCATCACTGCTGGCTATTTGTAGCCCACTGATGGGGGACTGGGTGAGCAATGCTCTACCTGATCTCCTAGAGGAATCTAGGCAGGGGGGCACAGTAGAGCAGGTAAAGAAAGGGTCCCAGCTCAGTGCACAGCAGTGTGTGCAAGCAAAGGCTACTGTATGCTAGAACAGCATAGGGTTCTGTTCACGGACAAGCCGGGCAGAACATATTTCAAAGGTCATCGAGTGGAGACTGTTGATCAGAGACCTCTGCATAAGCATGCCTATCACATATCATCAGAGGAGAAGGGCAGTATAGAGTGGGAAGTAGAGGAGATGCTGGCCCTAGGGTTAGTTGTATGTCTCAGAGCATTTGGGCATGTCCAGTAGTCCTGGTACCTAAGAAGAACAAAAAGAACGATTCCTGCGCTCCTACCAATTAGGCTAATGTAAAATAATAATCTCATGAAAAAGGGTATTTTGTTAAACCCTTTGGCCAAAGCATTTGCAAGCCTGCATGCCACGTCAAGGCATACCCGTATGCAAGTACCTACACTATATATATGTAATAGTTGTCCCATGGAATGGAGAAAAAAAAGTGTGAAAGCCCTTAAGGGGTTAAATAAAGCATGAGCTTATGTGAGTAGTGCAATTAAAATCTGGCTAAAGCCAGTATCATAGTTACATTACAATAGAAGCAAACTGGGTGCACAATTTCCCTGGTGTTAATATAATAAAACTTACACATATTTCTCTCTGTCAGCCTTATACATTCACCTACCTTTCAATAGAGGGTGATGTCCAGACTGACACTGGGGTGTATTATACCTGCACTAATTGGAACATTGGTAGGAGCTTAGTAACTGCTATAAAGCAGATGAGCCAATAAACCCACCCCTATGAGGTTTCAGAAATACTATATTTCAAATGCCCTTTGGGAATATTCAGCAAGGAAAAGGATTGCCTAATATTTGTGAGAAACTGTACATAATACCGCGCTCCTCCCTATAGAAGTTTGCTGCAGGTAAAAAGATAGGCCTTACATATAGGAAAACAAAAAGAACGATTCCTGCACTCCTACCAATTAGGCTAAGATAAAATAATAATCTCATGAAAAAGGGTAGTTTGTTAAACTCTTTGGCCAAAGCATTTGTAATCCTACATGCCACGTCAAGGCATACCCGTATGCAAGTACCTACACTTTATACAGTATATGTAATAGTTGTCCCATGGACTGGTGAAAAAAGTGTGAAAGACCTGAAGGGGTTAAATAAAACATGAGCTAATGTGAGTAGTGCAATTAAAATCTGGCTTAGCCAGTATCTTAGTTACCTTACTATAAAGTTAAACTTGTTGCACAATTTCCCTGGTGTGAATACACTGGCGACACAGTTTATTACACTGCGGCCAGATCCGCAAGCCGGGAGATTTCCCGGCTTGCTAGTGGCTGCCCCTCGGCGTGCCGCGCGTCATAGACGCGCGGTCACGCGTCTTTGGGAGCGTGCGCCCCCCTGCACGCGCGTCCAGGGCTCCTCGAGGGAGCCCTGGTGTCCCGCGATCGCGGGACGGCGGCAGGGGGTTCCGGGGGACCCGGCGGACCCGGCAGCGGTAGGGAGAGCGCCCCGATCGGAGGGCGCTCTTCCGCTGCTTCGGCGCGCGCCCGTCACCCTCGGGCGCGCGCCAGGCTACTGCTGCGGCCAAGAACGGGCAAATGCTCGAATAAACTTGGCCGCAGCAGTATAATAAAACTTAAACATATATTTCTTTCTGTCAGCCTTATGCATTCACCTACCATTCAATCAAGGATGATGTCCAGACTGAAACTGGGGTGTATTATACATGCACTAATTGGTAGGGGCTTAGTAACTGCTATGTAAAGCAGATTAGCAAATAAACCGACCCCTATGCGGGTATTGGCAAATCCCTCTGACCAAGGAGCCTAGGGAGAAGTCTGCATTGATTACTCCAAGTGCTTCTATGACTTTCTTGTGATGCCATTTGGGATGAAGAATACTCCAGCTACCTACCAACGCCTTGTCAATCGGTTACTGGAAGGGATGCAGGGTTACGCAAGGGCATACCTGGATGACATTTCTCTATTTAGCAGCTGATCACTGCTCTAGAATGGAGATTTTCTCTCCAAATCGCCTCGCAAGAGTTGGCAAAAAGGTGTTGAGATGTCGTAGAGTGGCGAGACGGGACTTAGAAAAAATCAGGCATTTTTCCTGTATCGGATTGATGCCTGGGTCTCCGGAGCTGATATCCATTAATATCAGCACCGAAGACCCCCAGCATGAATCAGATGCATGAAAAATGCATTTAAAGCCCACTTTATTACCTTAGCAGCTAACCGCTAAGGCAATGAAGGGGTTTACCACAGTGCCATGCTTATTGTGGGTAGCGAGGGTGGGTGAAGGTAATATTTGGCCCTTGGTGAGTTTTAGGCCTTGTTGGGGTATTGAGGGTGGACTTAACCTCTTCATTACCATAGCGGCTAATACCGCTAAGGTAATGAAGGGGTTAATCCCTCCTGCTTCCCACTCGGTAGGACAAAACACCCATCCTTGGGGCTACTACTACCTTCACCCACTCTAGCTACCCACAATAAAAACAAATACAGACAACCGCCCCACTACCCATCTCCTAGGCCCCCAATAATCATTACATTATCTAATAAAAACTAAAACACAACCCACCCAACCCCTGTACACAACCCACCCAACCCCTGTGCCCCTACATTAAACCATTTTTTTCACACAGAATTAATTCCACAGGCCGGCCGGTGTCCCTGAGTGGTCTCCATGGGTGTCCGCATGTCTCACAGTGTACACCAGGGGGTTCTCGTGGGGTGTCTGTGGGCCCTTGGGTGGTCCCATCTAGGCTCTGTGTGCTCAAGGTGGTCCCCTTAGGTGTCCATGGGCCCCAACGGGGTCCAAGGGTGGTCTCTGTGGGTGTCTAGGGATCCATGGGTTATCCCCACAGGTATCTGGGGGCCCTCGGGTGGTCCACACGGGTCACCATAGGGGATCCCCGGTTCCTCCCTGCAGGTTTCCGTGGGTCCTCAGGTAGTCCCCTTGGGCATCCAGGGGTCCTCGGGTGGTCCCCATGGGAATGTGGGGTACTCAGGTGATCCGTGTGGGCATCTGGGGGTCCTCAAGTGGTCCCCATAGGAATCTGTGGTACTCAGGTGGTCCCTGTGGGCATCCGAGGGTCCTCGGGTGGTCCCCATGGGTACTCTCTGGACTGCGTTACCAATCCTGTATTTAGAAATAAAACATGGCCTACATTTCAATAAATACACCTCCTCCCCCTCACCAAACACATACAGTACAGTAATGGGCAAAATAATGATTATCCAGATATGGATAATAGATTATTTGTCCATTATTAATCACAACATTAGCCAGGCAGAAAAATAAAGTAAATAAAAACCATTCTACTTACCCCGGATAATGTGAAGGGCTTCCTCATCAGCATGCTTGCAGGTCCATGTCCTCCGTTGCCAGAAAGTACAATCTAATGGCCCCTTACCCCTTAATCACCTTAGCGGTTAATAACCACTATAGTAATTAAGGGGTTAACCCACCCTGCCCAGCTACTCACATGGGAAGCCTAACCATAAACCCCAGACCCACTACCCCCACCCTCTACCCATTCATTGGTACAGTGGGTACATCATGCCCATATAATATGGGCATGATTTACTCCTATAGCAATAAATGTTGAAGCTAAAACAAAACAGGCCCAAAATACAACACATTACATATAAAAATCAACACATAAAAAATGCCAATAAACCAAATGATTAGCACAATGGGTAAATCATGCCCATAAAATATGGACATGATTTAACACTATGCCAGTCAATCGTGAATCTATAAAAAAAAATTACCAAATAAACATTAAAAAAAAGTATACACAACAAAATTAAAACCAATCAATTAATCAAATTCCAAAACAACACCAGAATTAACTATTTCAAAAGCAAAAATGACTATGTGCCTGGTGAGCGAGGAGGGGGTGAAAATCATGTGGTTTATTTGAGCAGGAAACTGCTACCTAGAGATGTGGCTTATCCCACAATTGAAAAGGAATGCTGGCCATTTTTGGGGATCTGCAGAAACTTCAGCCCTATAAGCATGGCAGAACATTTACTGTGATCACGGACCTCAACCCATTGAGCTGGCTACAAATGGTGTTGTGGGAGAATGGCAAATTGCTTTGCTGGAGTCTAGCACTGCAAGAATTCAGCACAAAAAAGGCAGCGAGCACGGAAACACTGAAGGACTTTCACGACAGGACATTCCCTGCGAGCCAAAAGCCTCAAGAAGTGTCAGGCTGGTTGAGCCATCGGACATGGTGGCTGCAACCGAGACTTCATCTTGAGGGGGGAGGTGTGATCGTGAGGGTGTAACATGCCATCAATAAAGGTAGTATGCATGGCTGGGTACCTCTGATCCATATTTAGGGGTTTTGGAGTGTCAGATCTTGAACCTGTTTGTTGTAAATGAAATGCATATGATTATATGACAATAAAGAATTGATGTATGTTTTACCTTTCTAGGAATGCTAAACAGTGGAGATTGAGAGGCTATGTGTTTAAAGGGGGGGGTTGCCTAAATAGTTTTGTCAGATTTTGTCTAGGTAATTGGGGTCCAGTGTTGCTTGCCACCAAAAAATGTATCTGGTAATCAGGTCAGATTCCCGGGGACATGCAAACACACCACCCCAGTCAAAATCCTCCCTTGAAAACAGTTACATGACTCACTGTCAGGTTTCCTTGCTTCAGCACAGACCAGAAAGGTAAATGGGGGCATAGGGATATGTCTATCCTGGGTACAGTCAGGGGTCCCTAGGTTAGTGGGGTTCCCCCAGTATATGCCCAGATCACCTGGACCAGGTATAGGGGTTCCGGGGTGCTCCAACCAACGATAAGGTTGCAAAGTTGTTTTTAGTCTAAGTCCAGATTACAATGTATTTTGAAGGTAGCCCTGAAATTGAACCTAAGCATTATTTAGTTCTACTTAGAAACACTTTTCGTTATAGGAAGGTCTAGGAAAGCTGAAAATGAACTTGCGCGTCTTTTCAGTCAATCCCTGCAACTAAAGGACTTAGAAGAATAATGTGAAAATATTTCTATTAACATTGTGTGTAAGGAGAAAATGCTTATGCACAGTTTTAAGACCTGAGGAATTCCAGGTCCATGGTGTTGAGAGATCATAAGGCTACCAAACTTGGTGCCACCAAGTCTGCTCGGGTCCCGGACATGAAAGCCTCAAAGATTGGCAACGTGTGAAAACCATTTGGGTACTGGAGTTAGGCTCAAGTATCAACATCCTGGGATGAATGGCGGTCCCGGACCACCATTTGCCGCAAGCCAGACTGTGAAGAGCTTGAGCGTGTTTGAAAAACTGGCGATAAGTTCCGAAAAGTGGTTTTCGCCGCGCGGCGGGCAAAATATTTTTTTGCCAAACAACATGCAGATTTTTTGCGTTTTTGGCAGCTTATCTGGGTTTTTTGAATCGCCAGGGCATTTTTGTGTAAAAATGGTGGAAAACGGCATTTCGGCGCTTACTGCATGAGGCCTTACGAATTTAACTTTAACTGTGACTGCATGTATCTGCTGTTATTTATGTTTCTTAAGTACTGTAGCATATATTAGTATCTTTAAAAAAGATTATTGCTCAGTTTGTATCTCATATGTATTCTCCTTGGTACTTTTATTTAACTGGTGACAAAATTGCCTGAGGAGCTAATTGTCCTTTAAGCTTTTTAAGTTGTTTAGATATTTAACTTTAAAGAGATCTCTGATATGTGGGATCAGATGGACTGTCCACAGAGGGGAAAAAAAGTATACATGCAAGATATAATATAGATTTTTTAAATAGTTGTTTTAAAGTATTGTATATTAAGAATAATTACACATATATTGTGCCATAGTGATTGTATACACTATGCAGTAAATGCTGACAGTATTGCATCACTTTTACATTTAGAAAATGTTAAGGAGCCTATTCTAGTAGTTTTGATTTTATCATTGCAAAATCGAACGTGTTGGCATGTTACTAGCTCCCGGTATGATATTTTTGAAATAACTGTATTAAGTGAGGTACTGTATACTGCTGCGGCCAAGTTTATTCGAGCATTTGCCCGTTCTTGGCCGCAGCAGTATCCTGGCGCGCCGCAGGGTGACGGGCGCGCGCCGAAGCAGCGGAAGAGCGCCCTCCGATCGGGGCGCTCTCCCTACCGCTGCCGGGTCCGCCGGGTCCCCCGGAACCCCCTGCCGCCGTCCCGCGATCGCGGGACACCAGGGCTCCCTCGGGGAGCCCTGGACGCGCGTGCAGGGGGCGCTGGCACCCGATGATGCGTGACCGCGCATCGGTGATGCGCGGCACGCTGAGGGAGTGCGGCTCGCAAGCCGGGACATTTCCCGGCTTGCGGAATGAGCCGCACTCGGATAAACTGTGTCGGCAGTGTACCACATGTTAGATACTGTTTATTAAAAAAGACATACCACACTTGTTTATATTTGCTTTACAAGCGACATGCCTATAATGTGCGACCCCCTGCTTCATTTCTATGTTATTAAAATTAACATAAATACAGTGATTGCCTGTAAGAGCTGTGCAGGGAGATGAAGTTTCTCTCTGCTCTATCTGCGCAACTCTTCCAGATTGATGGAGGGAATTCGCAGGATCTCCAGACTTGAACAGCATTACTTTCAGGTCCAGGGACACCCTGCTTCCGAAGGTACAGGCATCCGTATCAGGTGTCAGTATCTCCTACAAGTATAAATTTCCTGTGTCATGGCCCATATGACCGGAACATTTAAACTTACAGGAGATACAATCACCCCATATTGGGGCCTGTACCTCAAGAAGCAGTGGTCCCCAGACCTGAAAGTAATGCGGTTCAGCTCCGGAGATACTCTGCTTCAATCATACTGTATGTTGTCTAAATTTAGCATAGGTTTAACTTGATGGACGCATGTCTTTTTTCAACCTCATTTACTATGTAACTATGTAACAATGTAACAATGTACGTAACAATGTACTATGTACAATGCACTCATGTACTATGTAACAATGTAACAATGTATGTACTAAAAATAAAAATAAACAAAAGCAAAGTTTTATTACCATAGTGGTTAGCCACTAAGGTAATAAAGGAGTTCAACCCTAATCCAGGTGCCCTACTCCCCCTCTAGACTAATGACCATTAGAAGAAAATAAACAAGAACAGAAGATCTACTCACCAGTAACTTATTCAAGCAATGGAGGATCGTGGACTTTTGTGCATCAAGCTTTATTTCAAGCTGAAAGTAATTACTTCATGGGTAAATAGTTTTTTGGGGACACAGTTGAATGAGGAGGATGAGTCTTCATCCTGGCAAGGGTATGAAACACATTGATTGAATATAGAGTGCCCATTAATCCCGATGTGGCTATCTGTGCCACGTTGAAGGAATAGGTAATCACAGTGACAATCAATGGATTTTCATGGCTAGTGTTTGTTTTTGTTGTATTTTTATTTGTATTTTATTTAAATGGGTGTGGTTTTTTTTGCCATCAGAAATGGGTAAAAGTGGTATAAGTCATTTTTGGCTATTAGTGATATTGGCCATTTGTGTGTTGTGATGAGGGCTGAAGGTTGGGTCATAGAGGTAGTTTCCCTGGAGAGGGTTAGACATTACAGACAGTTGTTTAACCCCTTAATTACCATAGCAGTTACTACCCATACAGTAATAAAGGAAATACTGGCCAATTTCTTCTGTAGTGTTTTAATGTTAATGTTGGTGCCACTGAAGATGAGGATGGCTCTCATACTGACAGGGGTAAGTATAACTTTTATTTAATATTGGATAACTGGCTATTGATTGCTTTTTGAATGGACCGCTATTAGTTTGGCTAATAGGGCTTTTTCCCATTACTGTGTGGTGGGGATGGGGGGGTTGATGGTGGTAGATGGAGTGCCTATTGGTTATCAGTGTTGCTATCTGTGCCCCAATTGATGGCATACAATAGATAACCACATTGACAATCAATGGATTAAATGGCTATTGTTTTTTATATATATTGTATTTGTTGTTTTATTTAATTGTAATGTGCAGTATTGTGTATTTGAATGGACTTAATCGCTATTAGCCATATTTGGCTAATAGGGCTTTTTGCCCATTCCTGTGTCATGGTTGAGGGGGGTGTTTGTTGGTGATAGAGTGTGTAAATGAAATGGATAGTTTCTCCATGGTGGGTGGTTTGACCTGCCAGGTGGATATTGGGAGGGGTTAACACTTTCATTACCTTAAGGTAATGAAGGGATTAACCATTCCCACAAAACTCCTGGGATGTATAGACACCCACACTGGGGAAACTACAACCTCCCTCTACCACCCACTCCCTCATGATCCCAGTTGGTAAGGCAAGTATTACATACTCACTGTGGTGGACTTTGCCACCAGGTACCCTGAGGCTGTAGCACTTGCCACCATTGATGCTAGGGCAGTAGCAAAGGTATTGTTAGTTATCTTCACTAGAGTAGGTTTCCCTAGTGAGATTCTAACTGATCAAGGGTCATAATTCATGAGTGAATTGTTACAGTGTCTCTGGAATGCATGCGGTGTGAAGCACCATCGTACAACTCCTTACCACCCCCAGACTAACGGGTTATGTGAGAGGTTCAATGGTACCATGAAGCAGATGCTTCAAGCGTTTATAGCGGCTGAAGGGAAAGATTGGGAGATTCATTTGCAGCACTTGCTGTTTGCCTACCGTGAGGTACCGCAAGAATCTACTGGGTTATCTCCCTTTGAGCTGCTATATGGTTGCAGGGTACGGGGACCTTAACTTATTCCATGAGGGATGGGAAGGAGAGACTACCAATATGGATGCATCTGTGCTTAAGTATGTGGTAGATCTCAGAGACCGGCTAGAAATGCTTATAGGGTTAGCACAGGCTAATCTCATGGAAGCTCAGAGCAGGCAGAAGACTTGGTATGACCAAAATTCCCGTAGCAGATCATTCATCCCAGGACAGCAGGTACTTGTTATGAAGCCCACTCGGCAGAACAAATTAATGACTGCCTGGTCTGGACTGTACACGGTTCTCAGAAAGATGAATGAGTGCAACTATGTTGTACAGTGTACAGTTAGATGGAGAGACAGGTAGAACTAAGATGTATCATGTTAATATGCTTAAGGAGTATTTTAAACAGAGTGTGACATTAGTGCTGGCTGTTTGGAGCCCACCGATGGGGGACCCGGCGAGCAATGCTCCTCCTTACCTCCTAGGGAAATTTAGGCAGGGGGGCACAGTAGAGAAGATTAAGATAGGGTCTCAGCTCAGTGTGACACAGAGGATGCAAGCAAGGGCTATGTTACAGCAGCATAGGGTTCTGTTCATGGACTAGCCGGACAGAACACATATTAATTACAGAACACCCAGTATTACAGGAGACCAATGACCTCTTCATAAGCATGCTTATGCTTACCGAGTATCAGCAGAGGTAAGAGTAGCATAGTGAAGGAGGTAGAAGAGATTCTGGCCCCAGTGGTAATTGTACCATCTCAGAGCCCTTTGGCTTGTCCGGTAGTCCTGGTACCTAAGAAGGATGGAAACACTATGTTCTGTGTTGACTACTGGCAGCTCAACGCTGAGACGGTGTCAGATGCTTATCCCATGCCCCGTATGGACGAGCTGTTAGATGAGTTAGCGGGGGCAAAGTATCTGACCGCCATGGATTTTTCCAAAGGTTATTGGCAAATTCCACTGACCCCGGAGGCTAGGGAAAAGTCAGCATTTATCACTCCATCAGTTATCCAGCATTTATCACTTTATTCTAAAACAAACCTGGGGCAATCTCCAAAAAGACCCAGGTACATGCTGGGTATATGCTGGGTACATGCTGCAACATTTCACACATTTCTGCAGACAGACTGATGGCCCATCAGATTAACATACTCTTTGACAAAGGTCTTAGCCCGAAACGCGTCAGAGTGGGTAGTTGTCCTGTTTTTTGGTGTCTCACGCAGTCACTTAATAAATTAGTTTTTTGTCCATTGGTGTGCCGGTTTCCTGTTTGCCATTTCCCAGCGCAGTGCTCCACCTTCCTCCCTCAAGGTTTCTTTCTACTATTAACAGCGGGGGTCCCTGGTCAGTTTGAATGGGACTGCCAGGAACTCTTGCTGTGTTAATCCGATGGGCCATTAGCCTCTGCAGAAATGTCACTGAAATGTACCCAGCATGAACCTGGCTAGTTTAAGGCAAGTTTAAGGCAAGTTTTAGAATACTCGTTGGCTCGTCTATAGGACCAAAAGCAGGTCATGGCTTTTTAAGGCACCGCAAGCTACTGTAGGAAGTTTGTCCCTCAGTATAGTGCCATTGCAAAACCCTGACTGACAACAAAGAAGAAACTCCCAGTTCTGGTAGCCTAGTCTCCTGCCTGTGGAAATGCTTTTCAGGCACTGAAGACCACACTGGCTAGTGCTCTTATTTTGGCTGCACCAGACTACACAAAAACTTTTATGGTACAGACAGATGCCTCCGACTATAGTATCGGTGCTGTACTTAGCCAAGTAGGGGAGGAGAAAGGTGAACACCCTGTGATGTATTTAAGCAGGAAACGTTTACCCCATGAAGTGGCTTATGCCACTTTGGAAAATGAGAGTTTGGCCATTGTTTGGGCTCTGCAGAAACTGCAGCCCTATTTGTATGGCAGAACATTTACTGTGATCACGGACAACAACCCACTAAGTTGGATGCAAAGGGTGTCGGGGGAGATTGGCAAATTGCTCAGCTGGAGTCTTGCTCTGCAAGAATTTGATTTCTCCATCCAGCACAAGAAAGGCAGCGAGCACAGAAACGCTGATGGACTTTCCTGTCAAAACATTCCTTGCGAGCCAAAAGCCTCAAGAGGTGTCAGGCTAGTTGAAGCGCCGGACGGGGAAACCGAAACCGAGCCTTCATCTTGAGGGGGGAGGTGTGACGGTGAAGTGTTTGCCAGGCCATCAATTAAGGTATTATGCCCGGCTGGTTACCTCTGAGCCCTGTTTCAGGTTTTAGAATGTTAGCTCTTCAACCTGTGTATTGTACCTGCAATGAATGTATTGTATGAAAATAAATGATTCATGTGTGTTTTACCTTTCCAGGAGTGCTAACCAGTGGAGATTCTCGCTGGCTATGAATTTCAAAAGGGGTTTTGCAGTAAAAGTGTTGTCAGATTGTGTCTAAATAGTAGGGGAAACAAAATAGACAGATTCCCAACAAGCTCTCAGAAACCCCAACCATTACCACATAATATATATATGCATATAAGCAGTGGTCGACAAATCACCCAATAATCTACTCGCAGACCCAAAAAATCTACTCGCCACCTAGCCCCGCCCCTAGCCCCGCCCCATTAAAAAATTAATAAATTCTTAGTAAGAACTAATAACATTAGTTTTTTACATAAGTTTATTTTTTGTATAACATTTTTTACTTTTTTACAATTAGTCCTTGTTGCATAGTAACATAGTACACGAGATTAGAAAATGACATGCATACATAAAATTTAACCAATGACAAATTTAGTCGACATACCTTATCCTACTTACAGTATATTGATCCAGAAGAAGGATAACAAAAAAACCCTGTGACACATTATCCATTGTCATCTCAATGGGGAAAAATTAATTCCTTCCTGACTCCAAGAATTGGCAGTCGGAATGTCTCCCTGGATCAACAACCCTTCCTATGTTTAAGTAACAATAGTACAGCGGTGGCCGCTTTTATTTGAACACATCTCGGTTATTTTCCAGTGACTTTTTCAGAATGCCAAGCACTTGGCCGCGTTCATGCCTCATTCATGCCGTATTCATGCCGCAATCATGCCGGCCGTCACCTGCGCTCACCCGCGCTTGATCTGTTTAATGATAATGGTTCGGATTTTATTGGTTGCAATTCTTCGCGTATCCGCCAGGTGGCAGATATTCATGAATTGTAATGAATTCTAACGAACTGTACATGCGCTTCAGTAATGTGTCGACTTGCAGAAATTTAAAAAATACCACAGTGGTCCTTTGTGAATTGACCTTGGTACTGAAGAAGTTACAACACTGTATCTATTTAGGCATTTCATATTAAAAACTTAATGCAAAGTGTCTGGTGTTCTATTCTACTGTCCAGAGAGGTCCAGAGATGAGTACACCACTGCAGTCCTTGTTCAAAAAAACCCGACATAACGTACGCATATTTAATATGGTCAGCAATTAATGCAGCAGATGATAAGATTGCCACAGTTGGTCAAATTTATAAATATTTTATCGAAAATTATGACTTTTACAAATTTTCACCAGATGCTTGTGCGAGGAAGCATGCAATAAGGAAAATGTTATGTATCGATCCGTGTTTTTTTCATTTTGATCCCGCACCCGGTGTTAGAGGAGAATATTGGTGTGTTGCGCCTGAATTTTCCAGTATCTTTGATCATGGAGACTTCACAAGGCGAAAGGTCATGGTAAAACCAACTAAGAATCGTCAGTCTCAGGCAAGCAATGAGCCAGCACCAGCGCCAGCACCGGCTTCCAATAACGGTCTGACCGTCAGTGAAAAGCTAGTGACTGGTAACCCTTGCTGTCTGTCCCCTCCTGGATACCTGCAGCCTGAGCAGGATTTCACATACAGATACCAGCAAGCTTGCATGTACAAAAACGATTTCCAGCCTCATCAACTGTCAGCTACTTGTGTAGCAGGCCTGATGTCACCTGTCAACTACGTGTATAATCAAGAATACGGGACTGGCAGTGGTTCGGCGCCATCTGATTGGCAAAGTCTATCATGAGTACAGCTGCCGTATTTTATTCTTTTTTTAACATATCAATATCAATGCACAGTCAAGCGATTCTCCTGTAATCAATCGCTTTGCTTATGGTTATTTAGTTCTATTATTTTAGTCACAATTCACAAAAATGAAGTCCAGCAATATCATTGGCTGAGCAGCTTCTACAATAGATACTGAACAATTGGTGGACAGCTAGGCGCATGCACATTGGAATCTTGTTGAAACGCATATGCGTGTCATCACATCTAGGCGCATGCGTGTATGTGAACAAGAGACGCCCCCCGAGAAAATTATTGTTGGGACTGACTGAGGGGACTGTGGGGACTAACTAATTTACACCACCCATTACAGTAATACTTTTATTTTTCCTCAGAAAAGAAACTTTGTCATCAGGCAGAGAACGGCAAATGGAGGGATTTCGATGGATTGCTGAATCTGCACATTGCTGAATCCGGAGGCAACAATTTAGTGGCAGTGCCATTTTTATTGATTAGGATAGAATAACTGTGAGCTTTATAGAAAACCTGAAACAGTATGCTGGTTTTTTTCATACAGTATACAATACTTTTTTTACATACTGTACTGTATAATAAACCCCAAAACTAAAAAGTATGCATTTATTTTACATGTATTACAGTGTGTATTCTATACCCGTACAGTACAGTATGTATTGTTTTAATACTGTTTTGATGTAATGCGCATGCCTACAGTATACAGTACAGTACTGTACAGTATGCCTCATGGAACTGTACTGTACAGTATGTTCTAGAAACACTGTATTTTGTTATAAAAGGAGACACAATGAAACAATTTAAAACAATCAACATATTTTTTATTGGTGGAGTAAGTCAAAAAACATTTATGGAGTAGTGTAGGTAAAAACATTTATTTATGAATGCAATTTAAAACAAACAACATTTTTTTTATTGAAGTACAGCAAGTCAAAACATTTAGAGTGTACTGTATGGTGCAAGTAAAAACATTTATTTATGAATGCAATTTAAAACAAACAACACTTTTTTTTATTGAAGTACAGCAAGTCAAAACATTTACAGGTGTACTGTATAATGCAATTTAAAACATTTATTTATGAATGCAATTTAAAACAAACAACATTTTTTTTTATTGAATTACAGCAAGTCAAAACATTTACAGGTGTATGGTGCAAGTAAAAACTTTTATTTAGGAATACAATTTAAAACAATCAACAAGTCAAAAATGAATCACGCAGCGAATTCGATTCCCAGCAGTGAGTCCTTCCAGGGACTATGCCTTGTATGCCGCAAAATGCCATTGATGGAGTCTCTCACGATTTTCATCAAATGATCTGTAATGGAATAATAGCGCCGCAATTCCTCCACAATAGTCTTTCTTAAATTTTCAGGAAGAGCCCTTTTGACGTGATTCCCTTCGTAATTTACATTGTGGGCCCATCCGCAGTACACCTCGTAGGTCACGTGGTGCTTGAAAATGTACATGACATGTTTCTGGGCTACACCACCACTTGCAAACCTATACTTCTCCTTGAGTGGCTGGGACAGCTCGCGCAAGATGATGTCGGGCACCGTCTCAATGCAAGCGTGTGTGGGTGGGATTCTGGGAGCAGTTGTGCTTGTTGCGGCGGGCGAGGGTAGGTGGTCAGCGAGGATGCTTTCCTCCTCCTGTCTTAGTCGCCTTGTCTCCTGGCGTGGTCTTGACTGGGTTGTCATGTCACCCTCTTCAACAGCATACATGAACACATATTCTTCTGAAGGAGGGGGTGTGCTTGGTGATGGAAGGTTGAAGGTCCCATCCATCCCATCCATGCCACTCTCCTGCTCCTGCGGCCGACATACAGGGGCAGGAACTCCAAGCCAATTATGTATCCCCTCTATGTCTGTCTCTATCTTCTCCATGTGCTTATCCATCTTCTCCATCCGTTGATCCATCTTCTCCATCCGTTGATCCATATTTAGCATGGTCTCTAAAAGAAGTTCTATCTTTACCAGCATACCGGAGTTCTCAGGGATATTGACACTTAACCCCTTCAGCATGCGGTCTAACAAGCTGGATCTTGTGCATGGGGTGTTGTGGACATCTGAGTGGATAGGTGCTGGAGCGGATGAGATACCTGTAAGGGTTCCCTGGAGAGAAGCGGCAGTGTCGTCGAGGAGGAGTGCACGAGACGGTGTCCTGGGGCTTCCCTGGAGAGAAGCAGCAGCGTCATCGAGTGCAGGAGAAGGTGTCCTGTAGGTTCCTAGGAGAGAAGTGGCAGCGCCATCGAGTGCAGGAGAAGGTGTCCTGGAGGTTTCCGGGAGAGAAGCGGCAGCGTCGTCGCGGAGTGCGTGAGAATGTGTCCTTGCAGTTCGATGGGTTGGCTTCCATTTGTTTTGCTTTAAGGATATATCAGCCAATGTCTTCTTGACATAATAAGGCTTATTAAAAGCCTTAGCCTTTGGGGTCGTCAGGGGTTTTTCTTTATTAGGCTGTCGTTTTGGCCTTGGCTTGGAAACGGCTCCCGCCTTTCGCTTTTTCGGCACGGCAGAAGAAAGCGTATTTGTGCGTCCGTAGAATCGGGGTTGATCCATGGGAGCAGATGGCACAATGCAATATCTTTACAAGGGCAAATTCAGATACAGATCATCGAGTAGTAGGCTATGCAATGTGTGTCACATTTTATGCATGGCAACTAGGTGCAGGTGTTAAAAGTGGTTGTACTCTAATGTGACTCATTAACGTATAAATACACCATCCATTTTGTTGATTCACTGCACATTGAATACACAACGACTAAACATCGAATAAACATTATTGTGCTTGTATTTCTTTCTACACGCAGCGATGCCTGTCGAAAAGATTTCTATGGATCTCAGCATGAAAATAAAGGAGATGTACACGAGAGGACAACGAATTTCAGATATTCAATGCTGGTTAAGTACTTCTGGCCTCGTTGTACCAGCAGCCACCGTAAGCTATCATGCCCACGGTAAGACCAAAAAAGTAACGAGGACAGCAACGGTAACTACCGCGTAATTACACTTACTGTAAAGTATTTTGAATAGCGTGTCTTTACAATGCAGTACTGCAATAGCACTTTTATTGTTTAGATGGCTTATTGTTTTTAGCAGAACCATTTTCCTAGCAATTATTAGATACTGTATACTGTACTGTACATTTTGTTTTTGTGTTGCACCTCCTTCCTCAATTATCATAATTGCATTCTTGCAATCTTATTATCAATTCTATTTCAAAGTGAGTTGCACCTCTTTCCTTATTTATAACTCACTTCATTATTACTCATTATGAATCACACATTCACAACCCCCCATTTCAGTACACTGTAAACAGTATGACACACACACCTAAAGTACCAGTATATTTATATAAATATATTATATACAGTATATAATATATATATATATATTATAATTGTACTTGTGGCCTACTGTAACGTATTGTTGTTTTTCCTTTATACTGTAGGGAGACAACTCTTCTGGTTGACCAAATAAGTGAAGAGAATCATGAGAAGAGTGCCTTAAGGGTCAAAGACACTCTGCATAAAAATCACAATCTAACCATATCAGGGACCAGCATAAAGAAGATGAGACGCAGAATTGGATGGAAATACAGTATGGACGTGTGAGGTTAGTACTGGACAGTACAGGAGGTAAAAGTGTGGTTTAAAAAACTGTACTGTACCTATAAAATTATTCCTTGTCATTACAGAGCGTAGCCTATGATAAGGGACGTCAACAAGATCAAGAGAGTGGTCCAGGCACAGGCATTAGTCGACAGTGGCGAAACTTTTCAGGATTGCATCTTTACTGACGAGTCTACTGTATCGCTGGAGAGATTTGCCACCTTTGCATTCCACAAAAAAGGACGCATATCTATGAAGCCACGTCCAAAACACCCAGTGGAGATGCATGTGTGGAGTGCCATCACTAGGTGTGGACCAGGATGCATTGTCATCTTTGATGGTAAAATAATGCACAAAGTCACATGCTGTAGCCTTATGCACTGTACTGTACTACTATAGTGTGCATTATTTTGAGCACTTTTCTTTTCTTGTTACAGGAATCATGAATAAAGTTTTTTTCTGAGAGAAAATAGTGTCTGAGATTGTGGAATACATCACACGTAAATTCCCAGATGGTGACTGTTTCTACCAGGACAATGATCCCAAGCACACCGCGTCAACTGCGCATATTCTTGCCTGCGGTATCAACAAGGTGAAGACGCCAGCGGAGTAAGTATGGTAACCGTGTCCCATTTTTTCCCACTGTTTACTGTGTATCTCTTTAACTAATTCTCTTTTTTTTCCCCCTCCAATGATAGATCACCAGACTTCAATCCTATCGAAATGGTCTGGCATCAGCTGAAGGATCATATCCGAAAAGTGGTGAAACCCTCAAAAAAGGATGAGTTGACGAATGGCATACTGAGTTTTTGGATATGATGTACTGACCGTGGAACAATTTAATAAATATATATCGACCATATTGCGACTGTGTTGCCCATTGTCATAGAGCGTAATGGGCATGCATCAGGAAGGTAGTATGTTACAGTACTGTTTTGTAATATGGTAAGTACAGGCACACCAAGTACAGAATGATACAGGTAAGTATGGCACATATTTTTTTACAGTATATTGCGCTCATTATTTCTTTCAAAGAGAGCTGCACTACCAATCTTGTTCCAATGTATTTAACAGTAGTTAGTAAGTAGTTTTAATGTATAATGAGTTCCAGTATACAGCAGTTTGACAGTAGTAACTGCATAGTCCAATATGGAGTAGTTATACTGTACACAATGCCATTATATGCACTTACAGTAACTGCACTCATTATTTATTTTCAGAGAGAGCTGCACTACCAATCTTGTTTCAATGTATTTTACAGTAGTTATACAGTAGTTATAATGTATAATGAGTTCCAGTATACAGCAGTTTGACAGTAGTAACTGCATAGTCCAATATGGAGTAGTTACTGTACACAATGCCATTATATGCACTTAACTGCACTCATTTTTTTCTTTCCTTTTCAGAGAGATCTGCACAAAAAGAGGATAGGTGGGGGGAGGGGGAGTAGCATGTGTAAATTGTGCAAACTGTGTGTATAGTGTATCTACAGCCATGATTTACACAAAAACCCCACTCTCTCAATGAACTCTAGAATGCAATGTGGCCATGACGAAGAAGAGAAAGACTAAAAATTTGTATTACTGTTTTTTATTAATATAAATTTGCATTATTCATGATTATTTGTATTTTTCATTCTTCCATGATTATCCACCGGCCCTCAATTTTCAACTGACAGAAGAACTACAGTACAAAGAAGATAAAGACTGAAATTTGTATTATTCATGATTATTTGTATTTTTTATTCCTGATAGAATAAAATACATTTCTTTACATTCACGACAATCATAATCATTGAAACACCCCCCCCCCCCCCCCGGCGGGTGGTTGAATGGCCAGAAGGACTAATCAGATTAACATATTAAATTCGGGAAGGTGTGGATAAACATTTCTATTAACTTTGTAATATTACATTTGGGAAGGGATTATCACATGTGCGCATGCGTTACCATAAACAAAGCCTCAAAGGGTTGGGAGGGTGGATGGATGAGTCATTCTCATGGTTTGTGAGAGGTGTCGATAAGAAGTTGAAATCCTTGAGCCTTGTGTGTGTGCTGTGTGTGTGCGGGTGGGGGGAGGGAGGGAAAGCTGTATGAATGATTACCTGTAGTTCAAAGACATATTTTCAACAGGTCATCATACTTTTTTGATCCCCAACCCCCAAATAAAAATCACAGTACTATGCCACACACATCATAAAGCATGTCTAGTGCCGCATTTAAAAGCAACAGTACAGAGTGATTCTCATAATATCCAGAATTGCTATGCAAGCCCATGTCGATAAACGAAAAAAATATATATTTGTAAAACTTGATTCTCATAATATCCAGAATTGCTATGCAAGCCCATGCCAATAACCGGAAAAAAAATATATTTATAAAACTTGATTCTCAGAATAGCAAGAAATGTTAAACAGGCACATCACATGTCGAGAAAAGAAAAAACAAAAAAAATAAACAAACAAAAAAAATACTTTATTTTCAGACCACTGTAGAACTTCTAATTGAATGGGAAGTTATACACGCATGCGCATTAATAATCAACAAGGTCCAGGTCCGAAAGAGAATTACACGCAGGCGCAGAACTGTGAGAGCAGGCTCGGGAAGACAAAGCCAACCATTTGAAAATTAATGGTTTGTGAGAGGTGACAATAAGAAGTTGAAATCCTTGAGCCTTGTGTGTGCGGGGGGGGGGGGGTGGGGGGGAAGCTGTATGAAGGATTACCTGTAGTTCAAAGACATATTTTCAACAGGTCAGATAATGTTTTGATCCCCACACCCCCAAATAAAAATCACAGTACTATGCCACCCACATCATAAAGCATGTCTAGTGCCACATTAAAAAGCAACAGTGCTGATTGATTCTCATAATATCCAGAATTGCTATGCAAGCCCATGTCGATAAACGGAAAAAAAAACAATGAAAAAAAAATAAAAAAATTCAGACTTGAAATTCTAATTGAATGGGAAGTTATACACGCATGCGCATTAATAGTCAACAAGGTCCCATGCGCAGGAATGTAAGGCCACGCTAGGGAAGATTCAAGCCAGAAAGCCATCCATTACAAATGAATGGTGTGGGAGAGGTGTACTCTAGATAAACGTTGAAATCCTTGAGCCTTGTGTGTGTGCGGGGGCGAGAGGGAGAGCGCAGTATAATGGATTATCAGTTCAAATAAATATTTTCAAAACGTCATCATAATGTTTAATGCGCCGAAATTGCTATTAGACTTTTAAGACAACAGCTCGCGATCGCCCGCCTGAGATTTTAGACGGTATTGCAGTATAGCGGCGAGCGCTAAAAATCCGAGCGCTAACATATAGCTAACATATCGCAAACCGCTCTGGAAAAAAACAAAACATACCGCATCTGGCCGCGGTTATCAGAGCTACGCTGCTACGGCCACATTAGGATAATGGCGGCCGCAGCTGTATGAATAAACTAACTTTTTCTGCTCAAAAACATTCGCCTGAAGTATTTGATTTTTACAGAAAGAAAGAAGTGGAATTATTTTTGTACAGTCAACTTAAATTAAGTTGTGCTACTTCCATGGCCCTTCACATGACGCATTTTGCTTGAAAAATACCAGTTTACAATGGCACATTCTGGTTGGAACAAATCAATTGTTGGTCCATTAATTGATATTGTCATGAAGCCTGTAGTTTGGATCTTTTTTTGGATTGAATTGAATTCATGACGCTGAAACCCCTTTCGCATGATGCTATTGATGTGGGAAGGACTGCAATAATAGAAAGCAACTTAATGAATAACAGAAACCTGTCTTTTTGTGGTTGTGTTGATTTCAGAATATGTATTTATTTATTTATAAAATGTTTTACCAGGAAGTAATACATTGAGAGTTTCCTCTCGTTTTCAAGCATGTCCTGGACATAGTTATTATGAATATCCTCTAGTTTCAAATGCTTACATAAAACTTTAACTTCAAACCATTCAGCAAGAATAACTTCTGTAACATTTGCCAGAGGATCTTCAGATATCAAATGATGTAAGTGACTAGTTAGCACCTTCATCTCAGAATCACCATAATGTATTAGATCACTACCAGACGGCCACGAAACAATATAAAAAAAATGGAACAGGCACCAGATACAGTACTTTGCAACGATTGTCCAAAAATCTTTCATTTAAACATTTTATTCCTGATTTAATTAATGCATTTCTGTCTTATTCATACTCCAATTTTCCCTGAGGCAGGTCAGATAATTCAACTTCTTGAAAATTTCCAGACAAATATATTGTCTTGAAATGTTTTCTCTACCTCACCTACCGAATGTCCCAATTTCTCCAGTGAAAACAATGCTTGCTATACATGCAATTTAACATTGCTCAGTAGCAGATTCTCTCGCTGGAAAATTAGGGACAACTTTTTAAAAATTGGAAGAAAATCAAGTAAAAAATGTATGGTTACTAAGAACCTAAATGTTTGGAGCATCTTCAGAAATCCCTTGCACTGGTTGGATTCCACTGTATTTCGTGATTGCACAATAGATTCCATATGAACAACACATGACCTCCAATGAGCAACAAGTGATTTGAGAGCTCCAATTTTACTTGCGACCCATCGAATTTGATTAATATGTTTAACTTTTAAAATCTTAGCAGACAAAGATGTAGCAACTTTTTCAAGTTAATTTTGCCTTTTGGGCAAACTTCCACTAAATTTAAAAAGCCCAATCAGAACATCGTCTACTTTGGAAATGTAAGTAGCATCTTTTACAGATTTCAACACACATAACTGTAATTTATGAGCTACACAGTGCACAGAAATCAAATGTTTCACATCATGTTTCCCTTTTGCTGCAAGTCCATTAACACTGCCTAACATGCTTGCTGCTCCATCTGTCCCTAAGCCTACCAACTGCTCACTGTCTCGCCAGTGAAGAGCATAGTAACTCCTCTTGAAGTGCACAGAAATATCCTTGGCCAGTACCATTTTTTAATTGAACTACAGAGGCAACCAGGCTAAACCTAATGCGGCTGCCCCCGCATTTAAAAAATAGCGCGGGCGGCGCGCGGCAGTCTTCGGCCGAGAACCGGCCAGTTTTCCCACGCCTCGGGCGCTTTCAATAGTAAGCGCCATTAGTGCTTATCTATTGAAGCGGCCGCCGTGCTGGAAAATCCATTTTTAAACGGAGAGCAGACCGCGGCGCTCCCGGCCAGCTCTCGGCCAGCTCTCGGCGAACATTAGACTAAAAGCTGCCGCAGCAGTATGCTTACAAAATTTTCCTTTATGCCGCCGTCCTTACAATATTTCATATACATTATAAGTTGTTCTGTTGTTGATTTGTCAGTGGACCATCCAGTAATACACTGAAGAATGAACTACTTTTAACTTCAGCGACAATGTCATTTTTTAGTTTTTCGGCAATAAATTTGATAAATTCTGCACACCGCTTATCGTTGCCATATTGGTCGAGAACATGAACACCAAGCTTGCGTGCATAATTTAACAGTTCTTTTATGTCGCTGAATGGTTTATTGTTTTTAGCTATATAATAAGCAGTATTGAAAACTACACACATTTGTTGAAACATTTCCCTTTCCATCTTTTTTACATCTAGTCCATCTACCCCACCCCTAAGTGAGATTGGGGGGTTATGCTCTTTTCTGCTACTCTGGTGCTGGTACAGAACTGTAGGTAACAGGAGGGCTGAGTGCTCCACGGTGGTGTGGAAAGATACAGGACAGGAAGGACAGATTACCTTGGTTTAATTGGGTGCAGCACCACCAGCAAGCAGGAATCTCCTGGGTATGTTCAGGAGATGGGCTCCTACTGACACTACTCCATTCAACAGAGACAGGAATACACAGTATGGTCTTTTCTGGTGTTTATTTGTCAGCTCACTCTCTCTCTCTCTCTCTCTCTCTCTCTCTCTCTCTCTCTCTCTCTCTCTCTCTCTCTCGTTTCAATTCGCCAGGTTTTTGGCGTGTTAACCTCGCTGTATGCAGGGAGGGCCGAATCTCTGGAGAATGAATGCGCCACCACCATTTGATAAAATGGCTAGTAACCGGTGGCGAGATGGCTGCCTGGCATGAAGCTGCCGAGAAGCCATCCCCTGGCGAGTTGTGTTTGCAGCAGAGAGAGATCCGCTGCTGTCTCGGCGCAAACATCAGCACATTAAAAATTAATTCAAATACATTTTTACTGATAGTGTAGATGTGCAAGGGGTCTCCGGAGCTGAAGCGCATTGGTTTCAGGTCCGGGGACCCCCTGCTTCCCGAGATACAGGCCCCTTTATGAGGTGCCGGTATCCCTCTGCATTTAAAGGTCCCGATCACGTGACCGCGGAATGTAAAGAAAGCAGAGGGATACCGGCACCCCATAAAGGGGCCTGTATCTCGGGAAGCAGGGGGTCCCCAGACCTAAAACCAAAGAGCTTCAGCTCCGAAGACCCTCTACACATCTACAGTATAAATAAAACACACATATCAATACACAATCATTCCTTACCTTAGCGGCTATGTGCTATGGTACCGAAGCAACATTAATGTATTTTTAATAATAGTGTACAGTGAGCAGGGGTCTCTGAGCCACAAATCAATGCGGTTCAGCTCAGGGGGCCCCCTGCTCTCGCACAATATTATTAAAATACAGAAATACTGCTTCATTACCATAGCGTATAGCCGCTAAGGCAATGAAGGGTTAAAGCAGAATAGCATGTTTATTGGGGACAATTGCCCCCCCTCGGGACCCCTACATACCCTCTCACAGTAACCCCCCACCCAGTGAGGCCTAACCACCCTCACCCACTACCCACAAGGGTGGCCTACCCACATACCGTTGGGGAACACCCCCCCTAACACCTACAGTACAATAATGTGCAAAATAATAATAGATTATTTGCCCATTATTAAAAACATTAACTAGCATATTCAAATAAATTAAGTACTACTGACCTTATCAATAAGAAGTCTCAGTCGCCAGCAACATCCTTGTCTTGCCCACAAAAAACATAGCCAATACATTGCAATTACATTCAGATATCAATTAACCCCTTAAATACCATATCGGATAATAACTGCAAAGGTAATTAAGGGGTTAAGCCACACTGGCCCGATACCCACCCTTCACCCATGAATTTGTACATTGGCTTCATCATGCAAATATATATATATATATATATATATATATATATATATATATATATATATATATATATACATATATACATACATACATACATATATATATATATATATATATATATATATATATATATATATATATATATACACATACATTGTTCGACAAACCTATACATTTGCACGCCCCGGGCGAGTGGATTTAACATCGTGGCGAGCTCCTATTGGCCCAAGCAGCACACGTTTGGTACTAGGTGGCGAGTAGATTTTTTTGTTCGGCGAGTAGATTTTTTGGTGATTACTAGAGCCAATCAGAGTAGGGATGGAGTTCCCATGCTCTGATTGGCTACCATACCATGTGTGGACGGCCATGTTTCATTTAATGACGTCATCTCAAAGGCAATTGAAGCAAAGCCATTCTGATTGAAGGTGCTTTCATTGCCTTTAAGTGACGTCATCATTTTTTTTTTATCGGCCAAAACACATGGTTTTCACGGCCCAATCAGGAACCATGGGAACCATATGGCGAAAATGTGACGTCATAGGCCTTTAAAAGCCTATGTCGTCTCATTTTGAAGCCAGCCGCCGAAGAGGAAGGACCTCCTAAAGAAGAAGAAGGCCAGGGCGTGGCCGAAGACGGGAAGAAGACCCCGGAAAAAGATAGAAGAAAGAAGAATACAGATGAAGATGGATTAAAATTAGAAGACCCGTGGATTGATTTGGATTTTTAGTTTAATGTTTATTTTTTTATGGTTTGTTATTTTATGGGTTCCTGTGCCTGGTGGTTTTGAACGTGAGTAACCAGTTCAACGGGAGTCGGTGGGGGCAAGTAATGGTAAGTGAACTAAAGAAATGTATTTAATTGAACTTGTTAATTTTTTTAAATTCTTTTATTTACATGTTTATACATGTAAATACAGGGTAAGAAATGATAGTGTTTTAAAAGCTTGATTTGATGTGTTTTTAATTATTTTGACTATGCATCTATGCTTAAATGTATTTTTAAAGTCTTTTAAAATTAGATAGATGTAAATGTTGCTATTGTATGTTGTATTAGAGGTCAGGGTTAGCCTTGGTTGTCAATTTTTTATGCTTGTTGGTACTTATATATTTTCACAAGCTTCATTGCTCAGTTAGAAGTAGTTTATTCTATGAAACATGTTGGATGATTTTTATCTAGTGCCTTAATATTGCCATTGCCTCCATTGGCTTCACCCTGCTAGTATTAATCCCGGTGGTAATTTTGGGCATATGAGAGACTTTGAGAGACTTTGACTGCCTCCCTGCCGGTTCCCTCGCTGCTGCGGAGACAGATATATATATCTGTATATATATATATATATATATATATATATATATAAAAATATATATATATATATATATATATATATCCTATATAGGCCTATAGTATCATTGATGTGCATATATGTGTATGTTAGGGGTTATAGGGGTTGTTGTTTTTTATATATATATATATATATATATATATATATATATATATATATATATATATATATATATATATATATATTTATATATATATATATTTATATTCATTTATTTATTTATTTATTCATTTAAATTTATTTATTTATTTAGTGTGGGGCTGCTGTGTGTCATTATTCTTCATTGTGGGTAGCGGGGGTGGGTGAAGGAGGTATTAGCCCCAACGGTGGTTTTTTAGGGCTTGCGGGGGGGTAGCGGGAGGGGTTAATCCCTTCATGACCGTAGCGGTATTAACTGCTACGGTCGTGAAGGGGTTACGTGCACCCGCAACCCCCCCGCAAGCCCTAAACTCACACCAAGGGCCAAATACCCCTTTCACCAACACCCGCTACCCACAATAAAGATGGCACGGTGGGTTAACCCCTTCATTGCCTTAGCGGTTAGCCGCTAAGGTAATGAAGTGGGCTGTACATGCATTTTTCCTGCCTTGGATGCATGCCGGGGGGCTCCGGTGCTGGTATTAAAGGGTATCAGCTCTGGAGCCCCCCAGGATCAATCCCAGCCAGGAAAAGGGCTGATTTTTTTTTATGGCCCCTATCGCCGCTCTGCTCCAACTTCTTGCCAACTTTTTTTGGCGGGGCGATTTGGAGAACATCTCTTCATTTTATTGGCGCGAACAGCAGCGAGATGCTTTTCGGGGCTACCTGCATACGGTGGGTTTTAAAACTGCCGAGATATTGGTTCTCGCCACCCGCGCGGCGAGTTTTAAAAAAAAAAAAAAAAATGGCGGATTTTACTCATCTCGGCAGTTTCTCGCCATTAACTAATTTGCTATAGCCATATTTCGCCAAAACATGGCGAGATTGCGGTTCTCGCTGCTCTCTGCATAGGCCCCTGAATCAGAGCCCTGACTCAGGCAGCATAATTCCTTTCCTTCCCAGCCCCTCATGGGTGGGAGGGAGAGTCTTCTCTCTCTCTCTACTGTGATGACAGACTTCTGCCTGAACACTCTTTCCAGAACTTTTTCAATTTGGGAGGATGTCACAATTTATCATCTTTGGGGAGTGTCTCTAACTCTGACTCAAAGCAAGCCATAGCCGGATACAGATTAGCCCACACACTACAGGGGCGTTCCAACCAATATCCACCCCTCAGATTGACATCCTCAGAAGTTGCTAGGCCCGCCCTTAAATACTGATATATCATTTAAGGCTGTAACACACACACAGGCCTAAAGAAAGAATTAACCTTTCCACTGCCTGCACCTACAGGACTGACAGAGGAAAGGCTGAGGGAAAATAAGTAACTGCCGGAAGGCTATGTTATATACACATAGCGCCATTGTTGTGCTTTCTGGATTTGTTTGTGCACTCAAACTTTTGACACACTTGCTATGTTGAGCAGACTTTCCATGACATTTGAAAGTTTCAACTTTAAATGGTGCATTGAAAATTTGTCGGAAGTGTGTAGGCGGAGAAACGTCAGTCTTACGAGCAAAATCTGAATAGATAATACATGATGCAAATTCTGATTCATTATATATATTTTAACCATGTGAAATCTTTGAGCCAACTGACTTGGAAATTTCTTCTTTTCTGGATTAACTTTGTTGCTATCGAACTGGCTTGATCTGGAGGAGTATCTTCTACAGTCTCTGTTCGGTTAACACGCTGTGACGGTCCCTGGTTTTTATCTCCAAAAAACATGTGGAGTGAAGTTTGTCTGGATTCCTTCTTGTTGCTCATTTTTGCAGATGTTGGTTCCAGGCAGATGTGGGTGTTGGAAGGCAGATGTTGGTTCCAGGCAGACGGTGGTGCTGGAAGGCAGATGGGTGCTGGAAGGCAGATGGTGGGACCAGGTAGATAACTAAAATGTAGAAAAATATCTTTCAATTAGTAAAGATGGAATGATTGGCAATCGGTGGGAAGTCAGTATACTGTATGCAACACTTACTTGCAGCCAAAATCAGTACACACAATCAGTGCAGGCAGACGGTGGGTGTTGGAAGGCAGATGGTGGGACCAGGTAGATGGGTGCTGGAAGGTAGATGGTGGGTCCAGGCAGATGGGTGCTGGAAAGCAGATAGTGGGACAAGGCAGATGGTGTGTGCTGCCAGGCAGATATCTAAAATTGAAATATATTGTTCAATTATAAAAGAAAGACTAATTGATAACCATTGTAATGATAGTGTACTGTATGCAGCACTTGCTTGCAGAACCAATCAGTGCAGGCAGGCCGATGAGTGCAGGCAG
Organism: Ascaphus truei; assembly: GCF_040206685.1. Taxonomy (NCBI): domain Eukaryota; kingdom Metazoa; phylum Chordata; class Amphibia; order Anura; family Ascaphidae; genus Ascaphus; species Ascaphus truei. The sequence goes on along the minus strand of NC_134484.1, from coordinate 216,173,358 downwards.
ACACCCTAAAATGAAGAAAAATTACGGAAATTTCAATTGATAGAATAATTGACAACTGGTCTAACGCTAGTGTACGGTATGTAGCACTTGCTACACCCCACCTCCACCCAAAAAGAAAGAAATCACAACATTTAGTGAAGGCATTTTAAATCTTTATAGCAAAGTCGTGTGTGTTACAGATGATACGGCGCAGTGGGTGAAGTCTCCCACCCCCTCCCTCCACACTGATTGTCACAGTATGGTCATGTGATAAATTGTCTCTACAAGCGCTGAGCTTTGGTGAGTGTCGCACAAGCATGGCCGTCATTATTTGCTTTCATTACATTGAACGCCCATAGCACTCTCAGCAGCACCGTGTCCGCAGCGTTAAGATCAGGGAGGGGTGGTGGGTGTGTGTGAGCTGCTCCGCAGTGAAGCTAATTCTTGAATAATGGGTAACTACTGTGCTTCTTCACATTAACCAAATGCAGTCAGATTTGCAAATATAAGTGATTGTTAACAATCCCAAGAGAAAATGAAAGCATAAATGTCAGCAAATACACGCGTGCAGACGTTCCCTACCTGTCTTCTGAGTTAGGTGGGATTCCTAGGTATCCTGTTAGAAGCTTTCTAGTCAGATCTGGAACAAATCAAGTTAGAAATTATTTTAAAGCCTCAATACATTATTATGTGTAGACCTGTGGCTACTTGTATGAATTTATAGTAACCTATTATGGGGTTTTCAAAAGGAGTTTGGTTAAGTACGACATGTGAGTACGAGTGAGCTCAGAACGGAATCAGTTAGAGCAACGGTGCGCAAAGTGGGGGGCGCAGGATTTTTTGTGGTGGCGCGCATGTCCGTCACAATTTTGGGTTGTTCGGTGGGAGTTTTTATACTGAAAACTCCACCTGCGGCAAAATACAGCGTTGACGCTGCTACATTTTGCCTCTGCAACCCAAAATGATAGTTCGCAATACAGTCGCGTCACATTCGAGGGGGGGTTGGAGGGTTTGCCAGCTTGAGAGGCCCTCCGCATGGCTTTGTATTGAAGCACCATAAGAGCCATAAGGGGCCATCACTGGTAAGTGGGGACGCATGGGGGGCAGAGCGAGTGTGGGAGGCATGGGGTGTCAGAGCCATGGGGACTACTGGAGGCAGAGGGACAGAGGGACTGCGGGGGGAAGGGGGGGCGCTTGGTTGCCAGCTTGAGAGGCCTTCCGCATGGTTTTGTATTGAAGCACCATAAGAGGCCATCGCCGGTAAGGGGGGACACATGGGGGGAAGAGGGAGTATGGGAGGCATGGGGAGTAAGAGCCATGGGGACCACTGGAGGCAGAGGGACATAGGGACTGCGGGGGGAAGGGGGCGTTTGGTTGCCAGCTTGAGAGGCCCTCCACATGGTTTTGGATTGAAGCACCATAAGGCATTAGAACCGCGGGGATGAGTGCGGGAGGCATGGGGAGACCGAGGGATCGTGGTGGGAGGGCATGCAGGAGGCTAGGTGCGATACAGGGAAACTGGGAACCAAAGGCTCTCTCTGCTCAGTGCCAAGGTCACGTGCAGTTATATGGGATCACTCGCTGCGGGCAGTGGGACAGAGGCAGAGGGGCTGCATGGGTGAGTGCGGGAGGCATGGGGAGACCGAGGGATATCGCCAGGAGGGCGTGCAGGAGGCTAGGTGCGGTATCCTGGGATAGGGACACCGGGAACCAAAGGATGTCTCTGCTCAGTGCCGAGGTCACCGTGCGGTTATATGGGATCACTCGCTGCGGTATACTGGGACAGGGACACCAGGAACCAAAGGCTCTCTCTGCTCAGTGACAAGGTCACCATGCAGTTATATGGGATCACTCGCTACGGGCAGCGGGACGGAGGCAGAGGGGCCGCGGGGGTGAGTGCGGGAGGCATGGGAGACCAAGGGATCGCAGCAGGAGGGTATGCAGGAGGCATGGGGAGGCAGCGGGACAGAGGCAGAGGGGCCACGGGGGTAGTGTGGGAGGCATGGGGAGACCGAGGCATCCCAGCGGGTGGGCGTGCAGGAGGTATGGGGAGGCAGCGGGACGGAGGCAGCGGGACAGAGGCAGAGGGGCCATGGGGGTGAGTGCGGGAGGCATGGGGAGACCGAGGGATCACGTCGGGAGGGCATGCAGGAGACATGGGGAGGCAGTGGGACAGAGGCAGAGGGGCCATGGGAGTGAGTGTGGGAGGCATGGGAAGACCAAGTGATCCCAGCGGGAGGGTGTGTATGAGGTATGGGGAGGCAGCAGGATGGAGGCAGAGGGGCCACGGGGGTGAGTGGGGGAGGCATGGGGAGACCGAGGGATCATGGCTGGATGGTGTGCAGGAGGCATGGGGAGGCAGAGAGTACTTACTGTGTCCAACAGATCTCAGTGGAAAAAGAATGGCCGCTCGTGAGGCGGGGTCTCATATAGAGCCTGGCCGTGCGCCCACAAGGCCTGGGAGCGTGCGCCAATCAGCAATCAGGTAGGGGGACTGTGTTTTCTTTTTTGCCAGCGCGAGCAGGGAAAATGTAAAAAAAAAACTCGTGCGCTGCTTGGGCCAATAGGAGGTCACCACGATGTCAAATCCAGTCGCCCGGGGCATGCGGGCGACCGGATTTTTCGAACACTGCATATAAGTGTCAAAAGAAGTGCTAGTGGGCGTGGCTAAATGTATACAACAAAAAACAAAAATGCCCAAAGCTACTTCCAATGTGACAAAAATACACAGTGCAATATTTATATTTCTCTTGTAAAAAGGGTCATTTAGTTTAACCTTTGTCAAAGTGGCCTGCAGCCACTTACAAGGCATGACCATAGCAGGGCCTAACACTCACCTGGGTTAAAATTCTTATTTACCTGTATAATTACAGGAAGAATGATCACATTGGATCTGTCGTAACCTGGCAAAATGAAACTGACCTGCCAACTTGGAAAGTGGGGTGGGGCAAGCTGAAACCTTGGGGGGGAGGGGCCACTACCCTCCCATAAGCAACTGAGACCAGCTGCACACAGTTAGCAAAATACACAGATTCCCAATAAGCTCTGAGCAACCACAAACATTAACACATAATATATATATATATATATATATATATATATATATATATATATATATATATATATATATATTTATATATATATATATATATATATATATATATATATATATATATATATATATACAGCTGAACCCTGTTATAGCACGGCCCTATATAACGCGAATCCAAATATAACACGGTTTTCACGTGGCTCCCATTTTTTTTTTACATTTTTTTTGCACACTGCACACACTCACTGCACACACTCCCAGCACACACTCTCACTGCACACACTCTCACTGCACACACTCTCACTGCACACACTCTCACTGCACACACTCTCACTGCACACACTCTTACTTCACACACTCTCACTGCACTCACTCTCACTGCACACACTCTCACTGCATACACTCTCACTGCACACACTCCCAGCACTCACTTCACACTGCTCACAGCACACACTCACACTGCACACTGCACACTGCACACACTCCCAGCACTCACTGCACACACTCTCACTGCACACTGCACACTGCACACACTCCCAGCACACACTCTCACTGCACACACTCTCACTGCACACACTCTCACTGCACACACTCTTATTGCACACACTCTCACTGCACACACTCTCACTGCACACACTCTCACTGCACACACTCTCACTGCATACACTCTCACTGCACACACTCCCAGCACTCACTTCACACTGCTCACAGCACACACTCACACTGCACACTGCACACACTCTCACTGCACACACTCACTGCACACACTCTCACTGCACACACTCTCACTGCACACACTCCCAGCACTCACTGCACACTGCTCACAGCACACACTCGCACTGCACACTGAACACACTCTCACTGCACACACTACCAGCACTCACTGCACACATTCCCAGCACTCACTTCTCAGCACACAGCACACTCTCACAGCACACAGCACTCACAGCACACTCACAGCACTCACTGCACACTCTCACAGCACACACTCACACTGCACACACTCTCACTGCACACACTCTCACTGCACACACTCTCACTGCACACACTCCCAGCACTCACTGCACACTGCTCACAGCACACACTCACACTGCACACTGCACACACTCTCACTGCACACACTACCAGCACACACTCCCAGCACACACTGCTCACAGCACACAGCACACTCTCACAGCACACAGCACACTCTCACAGCACACAGCACTCACAGCACACAGCACTCACAGCACACAGAACTCACAGCACACAGCACTCACAGCACACTCTCACAGCACACTCTCACAGCACTCACAGCACACTCTCACAGCACTCACAGCACACTCTCACAGCACTCACAGCACACTACACTGCACAGCACACCACACTCACACCTCCCACTCCCCCTCCCTACCTTTGGAGATCGGAGAGGAGCTGGCATCAGGAGGAGGGGGGGTGTTGGGAGGAGGGGGGGTGTCGGGAGGAGCAGGGGGGTGTCGGGAAGAGGGGGGGGTCGGGAGGAGGGGGTGTCGGGAGAACGGTGAGTGAGGAGCAGGCTGGGACTCGGAGGGCCGCGTGGGCTAGGCCCAAAACTGATTATGTCATGGAGGGCCATTAGGTGTAGGGGCCTCGGGGGTGGGGAGGAAGTGGATGCCGTTGGAGGGGGATGGATGCCGGTGGTGGGAGGTAAGGAGCAGGTTGCGGCTGGACTCGGAGGGCCTTTGCTGGGGGACGTGTAGGGCTTCCGGCCACCTCTTCCTTCCTTCCCTCCTTACTCCCTCCCGAGCGGGCGCACAGCGGCCATTTTTTTTGTAATTTTTTTTTCGGCGGCCATTTTGTTTTTTCGCGTATACAACAAATAACGCTTATACAAAAAAAAAAATGCCCAAAGCTACAGTACTTCCAATGTGATAAAAATACACAGTGCAATACCTATATATCTAAATGACACTTTTTACAAGAGATATATTGTTATTGCACTGTGTATTTTTGTCACATTGGAAGTAGCTTTGGGCATGAACCATGTACTCACATAGCAAAGAATAGTGTATCATCTCATATCTATACCCATAAGGAAATGGTAGTTGAAAAGGCTATATAAAGTACCTAAATAGCAAGAACCCACCAAATTCCACACATACACAGTAATACAATACAAGTCTCTATGAAGCAGATCCCAATAGGTAACTACCACAATGCCTTATTTGAAATATATATCACTCACATAAATTATATCAGCAGTCAGGAAGTAAACGCTGTATGGCTACAATTGATACAGAAACATAAATCAATATAATCAGCTCTCAGTAGATGCGTCATGTAAGCTATGTATCAAAGAACCATAATACAAGTCGATTTCTGCAACAAATGCTGCTGGAACTGCTGCACCAAGATAGCGGTGCCACGCTTCAGAACATTACTGTTATGATGCCATCAAACATCGACGTGCGCTTTGTCAGGAGAGGGAGGGCCATTCAGCACAGATCAGAAAGGTTAATCAGGGTCTAACAAGGGACTTACCCTGTTCAGAAAACTTGCCTCTAATCCAGCAGTGTGCTGGTTAATTGACCAGCACCTGGCTGATTAAAGGTGTTAGAAAAAGCCTGCCTCTGAGACAGTAAGTGAGACTCCTTAGCACACCTGTGAGCTGAACAAGGAGACAGACGTCTTGAGCCTGCCAGAAGTGACTGCACGCTGCCAGAAAGACACAGGGGAAAGTACTTCTAAACCTGGAGAACAAAGAAGCCTTCCCCTACTAGAGACAGATAAGACTTTCCTTTCTAAGACTTTTTGTATATCTGCACATATCAAGATATATGTTTGGGGCTGGGAGACATGCTAATCTAAAGGGAGTTGTGGACTGCATAGGTTAAACTAGAAATACTCCCAAGTGGAACAGAAGCTTTGTTTGACCCCTTATTTGCATACGTTTGGATGTTTCCTTGTGTTAAAGAAACAGGCGCAATAAAAGCCGTATTTAATTTCACCTTAAAACAGTCTCCATTGCATACCTCTGCACATGTCCTCTGACATATCGTGTCTGAAGTGGGATTGAGGTGGCCCTTGAAGTTAAAAGGGGCCCCGGAGATTGCTTGTGAATTTGTTTTGGGCTTTTTGCCTACAAACAGCCTGAGCAACATAAACAAAGGATCTCATGCAGCAGAGACCAGAATTAAAGGGATACACATCCAGGCAGGAAATCTACACTGGACTGAAGAAAGCCACAAAACCACAGATGGACTCTTTTCCCCAATCCCAAGAGGAGAGAGAGAGAGACTGATGAAGCAGGTAAACCTTACTTGCCTATCACAATAAAGTGTAATATGGTCGTTGAAATAGGGGTTTTGCCTTCCAGCCGCAGTCAGGGTTCAAGAAGTAAGTTAGCCCTTAAAAGGGATAGGCGTTTGTTGTTTTCAAATGTTTCACTGAAGCAGTGAATACAGATGGTGACCCACGAGCGGTACTGATTCTGCAAGTAAAGGCTACCACACCGCATAGGACTACCAGCTGTGAATGGAGTATGCAGAAAAGTGTGAAAATTGATGCAAGACTGTGCTGAAGCAGGGGAATTTTCAGCAAACAAGTGCTGAGGGTAAAATTGCCCTAACGGAGAAAAAGGAATTGCTGAACTGTGTAAAAGGTATCCCAAAGCCAATTGCTGAGTGTTGAGTCGCCCTGCCGGGAGTGAAAGAAATATTCCACTGCAAAGAATGTATATTTTTTTCTGCAAGTGAAGTCTATCTATGTATCTTGGGAGTAAAACAGGCACCCAAAGTGTGAAGAGCTGCATTCTACCAACCAGAGAAATTAAGATTTATTTGGCTTTTGGGGTATGTGTCATTGAGCTGCATTCTACCAACCAGAGAAATTAAGATTTAATTGGCTTTTGGGGTATGTGTCATTGAGCTGCATTCTACCAACCAGAGAAATTAAGATTTAATTGGCTTTTGGGGTATGTGTCATTGAGCTGCATTCTTCCAACCAGAGAAATTAAGATTTAATTGGCTTTTGGGGTATGTGTGTGAGCTGATTCCTATCAATTGAGAGAGAAATGATAATCTAATTAATTATTTTGTAAGTCTGAATTGATTAGACAAACCCCTCCCTTAAGTGTTAGTCAAATGCATGTGAATAGGGTACTTAAGTCACTGTAGCATGGCTGTTTAGCCATAAGGCGGTGTAACATCAAAAGCGTCCCATCATAAGTGTACATCAAAAGTGTCTAAAAGAGTTGATTTTGGTGTTGAAATTGGAGGTGAAGATTGGAGGAAGATCTGGACTCTGCGTTACAATGTTGCCACTGTGAGACATTAACTTTTAACATCTGTGATTTATTGGTACACTTTTATCCTACAGTACCTTGGAACTCTCTACTCCTGCATCTCACTATGCCCTCCCTATTTCTTTTTATGTTAACTGTTTCCTCACTCCTTTGTGAGCATTTCTGTTCTCTACAACATCTCAACTCCCCACTGCACCATTATTTATACACATCTCTCACAACAACTTATTTACCCCTCAATTAAAAACACAAACACAAATCCTCTATTCACACCCTCTATCTACTCCTTCCTGCTGCTGGGATCGTCCCTAAGCCTGAAGCCAGACATACACACCTGATCTCACTCATGCCTCCCTGCCACCTCTTCCCCTGTAAATGGTGTTAACCTTTTCATTTAACACTGACCTTCCTTAAATTTTACCCCACAAATCAAGCATTCCAATAGCCTGCCCTCATGGCTAATGTCCCACACTCAGTCACTCCTACCACCCATTGTGACCAAGCACTGCCATCTACAGCACTTACTCCCTCACCTGCTGTCTCTGTAAGTTTCCCATTAAACCCCTTAGATTGTAAACTCTTCGGGGCAGGGATTTCCTTTCCTATTGTCTGATTTTGCTTATTGTACAATTATAATTGCACTTATTGTATAATTATAATTCCCTGTACTGTATTCTTTGTGAAGCGCTGAGTACACTTTTGGCGCTATATAAATAAAGACATACAATACAATACAATACAATGCCATAATACCCAAAGATGAGACTGAAAATTACTGAACTCAAGCAGAAAACCAAATGCATTTGCTGAAGCCAGAAAATGGGCAGCTAGCAAGCATTGTAGTTAAAGAAATAGAACCCTGGGAGTGTAAAATGGCCACCCAGCTGAAGTCAAATACAGACACTGCAAAAATAGGGAAGAAAATGTGTTCCTGGTGTAAAGAACCCCACCACATGGAGCAGTGTCCCTTCAGGCCTTATTCAGACGATGAGAGTGAATGCATGCACAGTAATGCTAATATTGTAAAACTTACCCAAGGGAAGAAAATGTCTACAGAGAGGCCTGTGAGAGCTACGACCTCTACAAGCAAAATATGCCCACCTGTATGACTATAACCATTTGGGGTTCTAGCAAATACAGTGGCAACCGCTGCAATAGCGCCTCCTGAGGTCAGGAAGAAAAATACACCTGATAGCCTCAAAATGGAGGACAAGATGCATCGTTCCTGTAATGAACCCTACCCCACGGAAGAGTGACCCTTCCAGTCCGATGTAGAGGAAGACATCTCTTAAGGGGAACCCAAACCGAGTCACACCCACAAAACACCACAAGAATGGTGGGGGTGCCTGAACTCGGTACGAACCGAAAAGACCGCTCCCTATGATGACGAATATGATCGGCAGGAGAAAGAGCGGGAGCAGCGGATCACCGAATATTTCCGTCAGCTATTACAGTTGCAAGAAAAGCAGGGTGGATCCAGTGACGCTGCTAAAATTTCAAATGAAGATGGAGACCCCAGTATCCGGGGGGACGGTGTCATCCAAAACAAAAAGGCGAAAAAATAAAAAGAAAAGCGGTTCTTCACTTACCATGGAAGGAACAGACACATCTGCAGATCTTGCGGAGGAAAAGGGGATCCGAAATGCCCTGCAGCCTAGAAAAAATGAAGAAGTTGTCTGCGGATGACCGAAAATCCAGAGGGCCCAAGGCAGAAGTCGTGTACTCCAAAGAAGTGTCTGTCCGGTGCTAATAGTGAGAAACCCTCAATCAACCATCCCAGGGAAGCAGACCCGGAACCGGTGAGTGACGATCCCTTGACCAGCCCTGGGGACGCCCTGAAGATTGCCAGGCGTGACTGTGATCTGCTCCGGGAACAATTGAAACTGAAGAAAGATGATTACGCAAAGCTACTGAAAAATAACGTGAAGCTACAGAAAGATGTGCTCACAATGTACTCTTTGGCAGGACAGAATTGGATGATCTCAAGACTGAGCTAGATATTGCAAACGCTACTTTTACCTCCATGGATGAAAAGCAGAGCCAATCTGATAAGCTAAGCTGAAGCGAAAGTATGAGGAGGCACTGAAGGAGAGGACAGTCTTTCAGCAAGAGGTTCACACTCTTCGCGTAGAGCTGAATGCCTCACAACAGGAGGTTAACAGTGTCCGGACAGAGGTGGACGTATCTCAGAAGGAGGTTCAAACACTCCGCATAGCACTGGATGTCTCACATCATGAGATCAACAGCTGCCGCACAGAACTGGATGTCTCCAGAAAGGAACTTCACAGTCTCACTGAGGAGCTGGACATTTCAAAGAAAACTATCCTCCATCTTAACTTAGATCTCAAAGTCTCTCAGAAGGAGCTTCAGAACCTAAACCTGCAGATGGAAGTCTCACGCCAGGAGACAGCCCGCCTCCAAGCAGATGTGCAAAAATGGAAGGTGGACTGCAAGGAGGGCCTGAATAGTACAGAGAGTCAAAAAGGAGAAAAATTAAGATTAAAAAAAGAAAATTCGGAGTTGACAAACCACGTCAATGGAAAGAATGAAAAGCTGCACGAGCATGAAAAAATTAAGAAACGATTGGAAGATGAAAAATTTGAAGCAGAGCACCGACTCCAGAACCAACTGCAAGGTCTGCATACACACCTCCAGAATGTCGAGGAGAAGCAGCGTACTCTGCAGGAAGAAAATCTGCAGGCTGCTAAGGAAAAACAAGTGCTGCAGGAACGTCTGATTACCCAGTGCGTCCTCGCAAAGCAGCAGGATACACTGAAGGCTACCTTGACCATCACCAAAGCATCGCTAGAGGCTAAGCTTAGAGGCCAGGTGACTCGGTACAAGAGGGAGCGCAAAAAGGTCCAGAAACGGAGACGAGTATCTGCGGCCCAAGCGAAGAAGTTCATAGTGCTCCACAAAATAAAGAATGATAGGTGGAAGCAAGCTCAGAGAAAGCACAGGGAAAAAATAAAGACCCTGAAAGGAGAATGGCAGGAAACACTCAAGAAACCGAGTCAGACTCTGCAGCCCAGTAACTTACAGATGCCTCCAATACAGGAAAGGGTATTGGCTCTGTCCAAGCATCGGTATCCCACAGTAACTAAGGCCCGTGTGGACAAGGGTACAGTGAGAGCTGGGGACACCACTCACCTTCAAAACAAGATTACGAAGTTTGAGCCACCTAAGAAAGTACTAGCCAAACCTGCAACTGCCCAACAGGCAACAAACAGAGGTAGGAGTGCAGAATCAAAGCCAGAAGAATCCTTAGCTGAGGAAGCTGAAAAGATAGGACATTCTCTGGAAATGGAGCTGGAATCGTAACTGAATCCCAAAGAAGCTGAACTGGCGACTACATTGAATGGGAAAAGTGCAGCAAGACAGCTTCAAGAACTCAGGGCTCAAGTAGCTGTTCTTTGGCGCTCTTGTGATACCAGGAAATGGACATTTGGTGCTAAAGTGGAGCACATGGGAAGGATGGCGAGAGAGAGCGATTTGCATAGACGCTCTGCGACTGTCGCCATACAGTCTGCCTACAAAAAGAGGAGTGCCTGACACAGGGGAAAGCTCAGGACCACGTGGTCAGTAGAAAGACTGTACTTGGGAAAAGTTCTCCTTGAGCGATTGAGGACTGCTGATCTAAAGCACCTTCCGGAGGAGACACTTCTAAACTGGAGTAAGGGCTCCAATCCCAGCAGGACTGAGGGTTCTCCTCCATCCACTCACATTCAAGTCACAGAGATATCTCAAATGAGAGTGGAAGGATGGGCTTTGGCTGTGGCAAGCCCGAGCTTCCCACAAACAGGGGAGGTATGTAACAGGGGACCCTGTTCAGAAAACTTGCCTCTAATCCAGCAGTGTGCTGGTTAATTGACCAGCACCTGCCTGATTAGAGGTGTTAGAACAAGCCTGCCTCTGAGAAAGGAAGTGAGACTCATTAGCACACCTGTGAGCTGAACAAGGAGACAGACGTCTTGAGCCTGCCAGAAGAGACTGCACGCTGCCAGCAAGACACAGGGGAAAGTACTTCTAAACCTGAGAACAAAGAAGCCTTCCCCTACAAGAGACAGATAAGACTTTCCTTTCTAAGACTTTTGTATATCAGCACATACTGCTGCGGCCAAGTTTATTCGAGCATTTGCCCGTTCTTGGCCGCAGCAGTAGCCTGGCGTGCGCCCGAGAGTGACGGGCACGCGCCGAAGCAGCGGAAGAGCGCCCTCCGATCGGGGCGCTCTCCCTACCGCTGCCGGGTCCGCCGGGTCCCCCGGAACCCCCTGCCGCTTTCCCGCGATCGCGGGACACCCGGGCTCCCTCGGGGAGCCCCTGGACGCGCGTGCAGGGGGCGCACGCTCCCGAAGACGCGTGACCGCGCATCTATGACGCGCGGCACGCTGAGGGGCGGCCACTAGCAAGCCGGGAAATCTCCCGGCTTGCGGTACCGGCCACACTTTAATAAAGTGTGTCGGTAGTGTATCAAGATATATGTTTGGGGCTGGGAGACATGCTAATCTATAGGGAGTTGTGGACTGCATATGTTTAACTAGAAATACACCCAAGTGGAACAGAAGCTTTGTTTGACCCCTTATTTGTATACGTTTGGATGTTTTCTTGTGTTAAAGAAACAGGCGCAATAAAAGCCGTATTTAATTTCACCTTAAAACAGTCTCCATTGCATACCTCTGCACATGTCCTCTTACACAGGGCATAGGGATTTGTACAGTATATCCTGGGTACAGTCAAGGTTCCCTATGTTAGTGAGGGTCCCCGATGTATATGGTCAGGTACCCCAGAATCAGTATAGAGGTTCCAGGGGGTTTCTGATACTTAAGTCCAAGTTTCAGTAAAGAAAAGAGATACAGTCCTGGGAGTGTGCCTAAACATTTTTAGGTTCTAAAGAAAATTAGGATTCCTTAAGGGAAGGCGCTACAGCTCTGAGATTGCAGCTAAGCATCTTATTATTCACTTCAGGACTTAGAAGAAAAATGGGAAATATTTTTTTATGTTTCTTAAAATGTTTTATAGCCAATGTGGCTATAAGGTTTTTCCAGTCTAACTCAGGGTTACAGTGTGTGAGGGATATGGCTAGTTTGAATAAAAGTGTATAGTCCCATTCTACCCCTCATAGCCCAAAAGACCTAGACAAAGTAAGAAGTGTAAAAGTATATTTTTATTAACCTGAGATGTTTGTAAATGTATTATACTTATAAGCTGGGACTTTCAAAGACAATTCTCTGAGGGGGGCTAGTGGGCTACCAATTTTTTATGTCACTGAGTCTGCCCTAGGTCTGTACTTCAAATTCACAGATGCTACCAGAGATGTTAAAGCCATTTGGGCAGGATAGCTACGTGGAGTACCCACGTCCGGGAAACAATGTCAGCAATCGCGGCCAGCATTTGCCTTCCCAGACTTTGAGGCACCTAACCCAGTGGGTGGCTTCTGAATAACATGTGGCTAGGGTGACAAACTCACGCATGCCCTCATTGTATTCTGAAGAACCACTTGCCCAGCTTTGGAAGACTGGCAGCCCTCTGATTGGCTGGTTGTAAAGTGCCCAGGTTCGGATTGTTATTTCATGATGAATCTGAAATACTATAAGAAACCCAGCAGCCAATCCAGACCTCAGATTCTAAGTGCCAAGATTGCAGCTGCAAATTTGAAATCACCAAAAGATGCTCTTGGAGCAATAGACACGAGTCGGCTTCAGAAATTTCAAGGCAAGACATTTTCTAAGTCCCACTTTTCGGGGCCAAGTTCTGAAAATAGAACGTAGCGGTCGCGGCTGGAACTACAGTACACGCTGAAAAGAGTACAAGGACAGTTGGTACTTTCTCCTGGTCAATGAATTTTGGCATCTCTGGAAGAGATATAGCGGTGGCGTCTGGTAACGCATGCCAAATTGAGTTCCAGGACTTTTGCGGGTAACTCCCGGTAACCTAAAGACTTTGTTTTATGGAATATCTGAGTTATTATAGGTTATTTTTTTAGGCCAGATCCCCCAGTTAGTGTTTTCTTCTGTAAATTGTAATACATTATGTGTACGTCTGTTTCTAAGGAATAAATGGCAATTTGTTTTACTTCTCGGTTTTGCTCAGTGATATGATCCCGGTATAAAAGTGTAAATTCCTGATCTCCCATGACAATGACTGATCTACAGATGCAGCGGCATTATTCAAACAAATCACAGAGCCATTTTAGTGTGCTCTGCTGTATTCCACGTGGCATTAACGCGGCCAATCGCCCCAGGTACACTTGTTTATCGCGGTTTCTTTGTTTGAATTTCATGGATTCTGTTTCTTTGTGTGCATTGAAATGAAAGAATTGTAATGTATACACTATGAAGTGTAATGTGTAATGTGCTACAGTGCTACTGTGTCAATTTCAGGTGTTTAAAAACCAGAACACATAGGGGGCTATGCATTAAGCTCAAGGCTTTTGCGTCCGGATGAAAACAAAAAGCACGTCCGTTAAAAAGTGAGGCCGGAGACGCGATTCACTAAGGCCTTGAGCCCATTTTCTAATGTACGGGCTCAAAACAGCCACAGCGTACGTGTTGCTTTTTCCCACCTGCTAGCGTTCTTAAACTTTACGTACGCTAGTTGATAGAAAAAAAAGCAGCTTGGAACATTTGCATGGAGATTTGGCATCTCCATGCAAGGCTGTTACAGGCGATCAGACACTAAATAAATACATTTTAATAATAGTGTTCATGAGCAGGGGGTCTCTTGAGCTGAACCGCATTGGTTTCAGGTCCGGGGGCCCCTACTTCAGGAGATACAGGCCCGTTATGGGGTGCCGGTATCCCATGCACTTTCAAGCTCCCGTGTCACGTGACCGGGATATTTACATTCTGCAGGGGATACCGGCCCCCCATAACAGGGCCTGTATCTCCTGAAGTAGGGGGCCCCCAAGGCTGAAACCAATGCAGTTCAGCTCAGGAGACCCCCCACACATCTACACTACTGTCAAAACACACATATCAATAAACAATAATTCCTTACCGTAGCGGCTATCTGCAATGGTAATGAAGCTGCATTAATGTACATTTTAATAATAGTGTGCCGGAGCGGGGGGTCCCCTGAGCTGAACCGCATTGATTTCTGCCTCAGAGACACCCTGCTTCCCGAGTTACAGGGCAAGGTATGGGGCATCGGTGCCAGTGTCGCCGCCATCTTTATAGCGTCCCATACGCGACGTGGATGCTATAAACATGGCGGCGACACTGGCATTGATGCCCCAAACTGGGGCCTGTAACTTGGGAAGCAGGGTGTCTCTGAGGCAGAAATCAATTCGGTTCTGCTCACGAGACACCCTGCTCCCACACACTATTAATAAAAATACATTAAAGCAGCTTCATTACCTTAGCGGGTAATCGCTAAGGCAATGAAGGGGTTAATGCACAATAGCATGTTTATTGGGGACAATTGCCCCCAATAAACATAGCAATATACAACACACATCCCCCCGCCCCCTAACACATACAATACAGTAATGGGCAAAATAACTATTATCCACATATGGATAATAGATTATTTGCCCATTATTAAACACATAAATCAGCATAAATATATTGTGTTCTACTTACCCCCTGGAAATGATGGGCATCCGGTCACCCACCCTGCCCCCATTCATTTCATTTGTACAGTGTGATATATATATATATGACCGGATGACCGGATGCCCATCATTTCCAGGGGGTAAGTAGAACACAATATATTTATGCTGATTATATATATATATAAACACCAAAATACAAAGAAATGTTTAAGGGTTAACAAAAACATGCTCTAATAAAAATACCACTTCTCCATATCAGCCACAGTAAAATAAAATCCAATTTCCTAAAAAAAATCAATCTCATCTTCCAATCAAAAGCATCAAATGCCAATCAAAACATTGCATTTACATTGTATAAATGATGCATAAAATCTATGCACCATGCACACTCTGCCAATAAATGTTAACAATAATATACTCCAAACAAAATACCATTAAATCCAAACAAGTATACTATTTAAACCAAGCAAGTCAACAGAAATCAATTAGCATTCATTAATCAAATCCCAAAACAATTAAAATACCATCCATAACAATTACACAATTAACTATTTCAATCGTTTAACAAAACAAGTTACCATCAGACAAAATATAAGTACCAAAAAGAATCCAATATACAAAAGCAAGCCTCACCATGACCTAAAGTACAGCATACAACAACAAAAATTACATCTATCTAATTTCAAAATATATTACACACACATTTATGCATAGCAGCATAGCCATAAACATTTTAAAGACAGCAAAACAAGCATTTCTTACCAAATCATTTCTTACCCTGTATGTATATATCGATCGAGACATACATACATACATACATACAGTGGCAAGAAATGATCTGTAATTAAAGGCAATGACGCCAGCCAGCCAATAAAATGGCTGAGCTTCAATTGTCTTTAAGATGATGTCATCAAAACAAAGATGGCCGGCGACACATGGCACACTCTGAATGGCTGAAGCAAAGCCTCTGTCACATGGTCTACCAGAGCCAATCAGAGTTGGGATTTCGTTCCCACGCTCTGATTGGCTACCGTACCATGTGTCGCCGGCCATCTTTGTTTTGATGACGTCATCTTAAAGGCAATTGAAGCTCAGCCATTCTGATTGGCTGGCGTCATTGCCTTTAAATGACGTCATCATTTTTTTTTTTTTTTTCACACATCACATTTTTTCACGGCCCAATCAGGGCTGTGGGAAACATTTGACCAAAATGTGACATCATAGGCCTATAAAAGCCTATGTCGTCTCATTTTGAAGCCAGACGCCGAGGAGGAAGGACCTCCTACCGAAGACAAAAGGCCAGGGCGTGGCCGAAGAAGAGAAGAAGACCCCGGAAGAGAGTGGAAGAAGATACAAGAAAGAAGAATACAGGTGAAGATGGATAACAAATAGAAGACCCCTGGATTGTTATGGTTTATTATTTTACGGTTTATTATGTTATGGTTTATTATTTTATGGTTCATTATTTTATGGGTTCCTTTGCGTTGATTGGTTCGAGAGTAAGGTGTTCAACGGGAGTCGGTGAGTTGGTCAAGTAATGTAAAGTCAACAAAAGAAATGTTTTTTTTTTAACTTGTACATGTTTTTTTTTTTTTTTTTACATGTGATATATTTTTTTTATTACAGATCATTTATTGCCACTGTATGTATGTATGTACCTATGTCTCGATTGATATATACATACAGGGTAAGAAATGATTTGATAGGAAATGCTTGTTTTGCTGTCTTTAAAATTATTTTGGCTATGCTGCTATGCATAAATGTGTGTGTAATGTATTTTGGAATTAGATAGATGTAATTTTTGGTGTTGTATGCTGTACTTTAGGTCATGGTGAGGCTTGCTTTTGTATATTGGATTCTTTTTGGTACTTATATTTTGTCTGATGGTAACTTGTTTTGTTTAACGATTGAAATAGTTATTGTGTAATTGTTATGGATGGTATTTTAATTGTTTTGGGATTTGATTAATGAATGCTAATTGATTTCTGTTGACTTGCTTGTTTTAAATAGTATACTTGTTTGGATTTAATGGTATTTTGTTTGGAATATATTATTGTTAACATTGATTGGCAGAGTGTACATGGTGCATATATTTTATGCATCATGTATACAATGTAAATTCAATGTTTTGATTGGCATTGATGCTTTTGATTGGAAGATGAGATTGATTTTTTTAGGAAATAGGATTTTATTTTACTGTGGCTGATATGGAGAAGTGGTATTTTTATTAGAGCATGTTTTTGTTAACCCTTAAACATTTCTTTGTATATTGGTTCATCATGTTTATATGTATGTATATATATATAGTTTCATGATGAAGCCACAGTACAAATGAATGTGTGAAGGGTGGGTATCAGGCCAGGGTGGCTTAACCCCTTAATTACCTTCGCGGTTATTATCCGAAAAGGTGATTAAGGGGTTCATTGATATCAGAATGTAATTGCAATGTATTGGCTATGTATTTTGTTGCCAATGGAGGACACAGAATTTGCTGTCGAGGGGGCTTCTTATTGATAATGTCAGTAGAACTTTATTTATTTTATTATGCTAGTTAATGTGTTTAATAATGGGCAAATAATCTATTATCCCTATCTGGATAATAGTTATTTTGTACATTATTGTACTGTATGTGTTGGGGGGGGGGGAGGGGATTGATGTATAGGTCAGGTTTATTTTTTTAACATACAGGGTTGGTTCCTTTTGAACTGCGGGGGACCTATGGAGACCACCTGTGGTCTCCTCGGGCTTCTAACGGGTAAACGGCTGCCGGGTCCACGGGGGACACCTGTGGGGAAGAATCGGTGGCCACACATCTGTGGGGGCACCATGGACCCGTAGGGACCACCTGAGGGCCCCCAAACCCCCGTGTGAACCACCCGAGGCCCCTCAGACACCTGTGGGTCTGACCTGGGGCCACCCAGACAGCCGCGGGCCTACCCGTGGGGACCCAATTGTGGCCCACGGTGTCCCACGGAGAACACCTGGTGGACGAGGGCGCCTGGCAGGGTCCACCCATAGGCCTCCAGACCCTGTTTGAAACATGGTGCTGGGCTGCTGTGAGGTCTATGAGGTGACCCGTCAGTGCCACTGGGGACTTTCGTGGGCCTGGGGTATTAACCCTGTATGTAAAATAATAAATCATGTATTTATGGGGGTCACAGGGGGTGGGTTATGTATAGAATAAATATAATGATGTTTATTGTGGGGCTGTGTATTGTTTTTTTTGTGGGTACTGGGGGTGGGGGAAGGGGGTATTGGCCACAAGGATATATGGGTAGGCCTCCCGCCTGTGTTAGTGGGGGAGGGTGGTTAGGCCTCACGGGATGGGTAGTGGGGGAGGGTATTTAGGCCTTCCGAGTGGTGGGTGAGGGTGGGTTAACCCCTTAATGACTGTAGATGTGAATGGGGGTCATGCACTAAGCTCTGTTAAGTCGTTTTTAGAGCGCAAAGTGCTCTTAGAACGTGATGTTGTGCTGAACACGATGCACTAAGCCACGCAAACAGGCACTTTGCGCTCTAAAACTGACTTTTTTCGGGAATTTTTTCTAAGTCCAACTTTGCTAGTTCGTTACGCTGATTGCGTTCAATTCTGACCTTAAGTGGGTTGCACTAAGCTACGTAACCTTAGCGTACGCGAAAGTTGCATTCAACAGAACACGTCAGCTCAAGGTAAACGCAAAAAAAGCTGGACTTCGAAAAATGTATTGCTTTACATTTTGCATGTGCAACACCCATACAACAGGCCGGTGGGTGTCCCCGGCTGACCCCACGAGGGTCCCCGAGGGAGGCTGGGGGTCACGCGGGTGTCCCCGGCTGACCTCGCGGCCATCCCGGGGTCCCAGCGGGATTCCCGGGGTACCCGCGGGAGTCCCGGGGTACCCGCGGGCCTGCGGTACCAATGTTGTGCCTACAAAAATACTAAACACTATTTTTGTTGTAATTGTTATGGATAATAAGAGAATAAAAAACAAACAAGATGGGGTTGAATTTATTCCTTTTATTACAAAATATAATGGGATGGCTAATAAGATCACACAGATAATAAATAAACATTGGGGAGTCTTACAGGGTGATACGGTACTAAAAACAATATTACCCCAGCATCCGCAGATAGTATTCAAAAAGGCTTACAATCTTAAATTAAAACTATCCCGAGTTGTCCATTCAATCAAATAAAGGCACACAATACTACATGGTTGAGGGAACTTAATGGATTCTTCACATGCAGTAAATGCATAGGCTGCAGATTTGGTCTCAAATGTAGAGATTTCAAATCAAATGTCACAGGCATCTCATTTCCGATTAAATCATTCATCACCTGCAAGAGTCCTTTTGTGGTCTATCTGTTAGAGTGCCCGTGTGGGCTACAATATGTAGGGCGAACAGGTAAACCATTAAAACGACGCTTTGCAGAGCATGTCGACAATATAAAGAGAGGTTTGGAGACACATAGCGTCTCCAACCACTTTAAATTGAAACATGATCAAAAACCTGCAGGATTAGTATGCAAGGGCATTGAATGCCCTAAACAAAATTGGAGAGGGGGAGATAAGATGAACCTAATATCCAGACGCGAAAGCTTCTGGATATATACCTCAAAACCCTGACCCCAAGAGGTCTAAATATAGAATTCGATCTGGCATCATTTCTAAAAGATGGCTAGGTCAGTTCTATATTCCAAGGACATGTGCTAACTAATCCTCTGATTTTAACATTTTTCCTCTTCATTCTCTGACTGTTGAAATCATCAGTAGTTTCCTTTGCAGTATAAGGTTTAATAACCCCCACCAGCATTATCTATTTATTTTTCAATCTCTGCATTTACATTAACTATTTGTCTTTTGCTGTACAGATTATGAGTAAAATGCTTATTTTATATGTTATGTATAATTTTATGTTACATGCATGTTCATTGAGTCCGAATTGATTATGTGTGTAAGGTAATGAGCAGGAGTTTCTAGTTAGGCTAGTATCCAATGCGAGCACTGCGGACATTCCTTAATGTGTTTAAATAGCACGTATTGCCTCTATGACTCCATTACCCCTGAAGAAGTGACATCAGCAGTCACGAAACGCGCGTAAGGTGGAGTTTTACTAGACGTGATACAGCGTGCACGCATGTGGGGAGGAGAAGTGGTGCTCTAGCAGTGACGTCATCAGAGGGAGACAAGGCGCTCCGAGTCGCGGCCACGAAGCGGGGATTCACGCTAGGTCTCACCTCCATCTGCATCACCCCGGCACCCTCTCACGCAAGCGGACGGCACGTTGTATCCTGTGCATAGGGACTATCAGCATGTGAGTGTACTGTTGTTTAGTCTTGTAATTTTTATGAAATTTTACGGTATCATACCATTGGTTCCTGTTTCTTCCTTGTATTCCGGGTTATGTTGGTGCGAGTCTCTATCCGAGAAGAAGGGTTATATCGCCTGGCAACGGATGTGGGATCAGCCAACCGGGAAGGAAGTTAAAGATACCTTTTGAGGCCTTTTTATTTCTATTTTTAAGTAAGTAGCTGGCAACGGTGGGGGAGTCAACGATTGACCAGAAGTACTGCACAATGGCTGTCTTGTCTTTAATATAATTACAGATCTGATTCCACCATCTCAAAGGACTTTGAGTACGATTGGATTCCTTATTCACTTTCCTAACTACCAAGATCTTTGGACTTCATTCTCTGTCAGGTTTATATACCAGATAGTGCGCCAAGGACTATTTCTGTTCTCATTCATTGTTTGTTTTATTTTTTGTTTTTAAGCTATTATTGTACTTACCTTGTGGATAGGTTTGTTGTTTTTTCAATCCTTAGGCAGCCGTCTTCTCAGTCTGTTATATCAGTCTGTAGAATTCACTAGTTTATTGTTGCATCTTTGTAAGGAGATTCCAACATTTAGAGCACTTATCTATCATTATAGTGTATTGTTAAGTTCGGTTAATAGGTTGAGCGCTTAGTATATGTTTAGTTTAATTTTTTCTATCACACTATTTCTAACTAAATACACCCCCCTAACACGTACAGTACAATAATGTGCAAAAGAACTATTATCCAGATATGGATAATAGATTATTTGCCCATTATTAAACACTGCATTAGCATACCTAAATAAAGTAAATAAATACAGTAGCCAGCTAATCCAATGAATACAAGCAGTAACAACATCAACAATGAATTCATTAAACCATTAACCAATTAAACCAATTAATTCCTAAACCAACTCAAAATGAATAGTAGCACTAACCAATCAAACCAATTAATTACTACAACATTAATGAATGTAAACATTAAAAGACAAAGAAATAAATTCAAACAAATACTGAACTAACAATAAAACGCATTAGCTAACATAATACAACATTAACTACAAACGAACAACAATTGCAAACATTTTATTACCATTAAGCAGGAAAAAAACAAATCACATCCACATTAGAAACTGACATTAAAAGAACCCACAGCAATACCAAGCCACAAATGCCCCCTAAATATTGTCATAATAATGTATTCATCTGTACCCTAAAGTGGTGCAGATTAATATATTATCAGTCAATGTGCCTCCCCCCAAAAATAAAAAAACACATCCAATGAAGAAACCTGTAAAAAGAGACATTTAATATATTACTTACCATTAGAAGCGGTGGCCCTCCGACTCCCGGGGTAACAGGAAGCTCACGTAACTTGAAGGCCTCCAACAGCATCCGATGCAATCCGCCATGAAGATCCGGATCAGGTACCCAAATCTTCTTTTTTCTTTCTTTAATCACCTTCTTCTATCTTCATTCTTCTATCTTCATCTGTCACCATTTCTTGATCTTCTTTATCTTCTATCTTCATCTGTCAATCCAAAAAACCCCATGGTAAATCTCAACCGATATTGTCTCATTGTCTTCTTGGGCTCAAATGAGGCGTCACGGCCTTAAATAGGGCTTGTGACGTCACATTTAGCCTCAAAAGTCTAAACAGATTGGCTGTTAAAGCATGTTCCGACTTTTTTTTTTTTACATTTAGTCACTTAAAGGGAATGATGCCAGCCAAATAGAATGGCTGTGCTTCATTTGCCTTTAAGATGACGTTACGAAGCCGGCGTCACATGGTATTTCAGCCAATCAGATTGTGGGAACCAATTTCAAACTCTGCAGAGAAATCCTCCCATGGGAGGTGAAGCAGCAGCACAGCAAAAACGAACAGTGGAAGGCTGATGGGGCTAACTGAAAAAAGACTTTATTGAAACAGTGTGCTAATGGGTCCTCTGACGCGTTTCAGCCCATGGGGCCTTTGTCAACCGTAACTACCCTGCTAAAAGTTTGCAATGAAATCCAGTGCGGAATGGAACGGGGACAACTCACTGGTGCAGTATTCCTAGATTTTGCAAAGGCTTTTGACACAGTTGATCATGTTATCCTGCTTAACAAACTCCAGAGCTCTGGAATAGGGAAACATGCTTTAAACTGGTTTCAGTCGTACCTATCAGGAAGATCCCAACATGTGTCCATCTCAGGCTCTAACTCCAACCCCCTGGATATCACCTGTGGTGTCCCGCAAGGCTCTGTTCTGGGGCTCCTACTCTTCTCAGTGTTCATTAATGATCTTCCCACAGCTTGTAAGGAAGCCTCAATACACATGTAAACTGGCGACACACTTTATTCGAGCTCGGCTAATCCCACGAATTCGGGTATACCCGGGTGTATTGAGGTTTGTGACTGTTTTCTGCCCGAGTGCATTGAGGTATTTTCCAGGCAGGGATTGAAGCATTTTATTCCCGCTGGCTGCAATACTGCACAGTATATATATAACTACTGCATTACAATTCATGAATTTATGCCATCTGGTAGACACGCGAAGCATTGCAGCCTATTAAATCCTAATCATTATCATTTAACAGATCAGCCGCCAGTCAGCCAGGCATGAACCCAGGCTGGGAAGGCAAACACAACGGGGCTTGTTAGAGGTGAGGAGCGGCGCATTCCAGGTATCTGCCAGGTACTTACTGGGTATTTGCTCGAATAAAGTGTGTCGGTGCAGTATGCAGATGACACAATCCTGTATGCACACAGCCATAGCCTCTCTGACCTTCAACACATACTTCAGTCTGACTTTTTGAGACTCGAAAACTGGATTTCCCAAAACAAACTGTTTTTAAACACTGACAAGACGGTAACAATGGTATTTGGGACCAAGACTAAATTTGTAAAGCTTCCAGTGACTGAGCTCCTGATTAGAACCAACGCTAAAACCACCCTAACACCTGTCACTAGTTTTAAATACCTGGGCTTATGGTTTGACTCCCACTTAACATTCGGGATGCACATTGATACCCTGACAACCAAGACCTATGCCAAACTAGGGGTACTTTACAGGAACAAATCCTCCCTAAGTCTCCTGGTCAGAAAGCGTATTGCACAGCAGATGCTAATGCCAATTATTGACTATGGAGACATAGTATATGGCTCGGCTCCTCAAACCCACCTTAGCAAACTTGACACCCTCTACAATTCAATTTGTCGTTTTGTTCTCCAATGCAACTACAACACACATCACTGCGAAATGCTCAAAGAACTAGATTGGTCATCACTAGAGTCTAGGCGCAAAGTTCACCTTTCCTGTCTCACCCTCAAATACTTTCTGGGCAAGCTACCCAGCTACCTGAACAAGCTCCTCACCCCTACCACATGCAGTACCTATCACCTGAGATCAGACTCCAAAAGACTATTCATGGTCCGAAGACTCAACAAAGTATCCGGACGTTCCTCCTTCTCCTTCCGTGCACCCCAAAACTGGAACAACCTACCAGAGGCTCTCATATCCACCACCATCTTAAGTTCTTTCAAATCTAAGGCTGTCTCACACTTTAATCTGGTTTGTAACTGTTTCATACGCTCATAATATATATTTTCTTTAACTGTGCATGCAATGTCTTGTATATAATGTATACCTTGTTCATTTATGTAACTGTATTTGTAACCATGTATTATTTTGTTTTACTCTGTGCCCATGACATAGTTGAAAACGAGAGGTAACTCTCAATGTATTACTTCCTGGTAAAATATTTTATAAATAAATAAATAAATAAATCTCAGTGCTACTAGAGCTCATTCAGAGCCAACTGCTGGGAAAGACAACGTATAAATGTTAGATGCTTAAGTGCATATTCATGTGGAGTGTGTAATCAATATCAATTGACTGTATTTGGAGTAATACACAAAAGCACCCGTCATTCTTCTGAGCACCTGATGGGTTAAAACATTGTGTTTTACCCGTGTACATGTCGACAATTCCACACTCTGATTGGCTGAAATACCATGTGACGCCGGATTTAGTGAAGTCGTCTTAAAGGCAAATGAAGCACAGTCATTCTGATTGGCTGGCATCATTCCCTTTAAGTGACGTAAAGAAAAAAAAAATTAAAGTCGGAACATGGTTTTAACAGCCAATCAGGTGGCTGTTAACCATTTTGAGGCTAAATGTGACGTCACAAGCCCTATTTAAGGCCGTGACGCCTCATTTGAGCCCAAGAAGACGATGAGACAACATCGGTTGAGATTTACCATAGGGTTTTTTTGGATTGACAGATGAAGATAGAAGATAAAGAAGATCAAGAAATTGTGACAGATGAAGATAGAAGAATGAAGATAGAAGAAGGTGATTAAAGAAAGAAAAAAGAAGATTTGGGTACCTGATCCGGATCTTCATGGCGGATGGCATCGGATGCTGTTGGAGGCCTTCAAGGTACGTGAGATTCCTATTACCCCGGGAGTCGGAGGGCCAACGCTTCTAATGGTAAGTAATAAAATGAATGTTTGTAAATGTCTCTTTTTACAGGTTTCTTCATTGGATGTGTTTTATGGTTATTTCAGAGATTGTTTTAATTTATTTCTTTGTATTTTAATGTTTAAATTCATTAATGTTGTAGCAATGAATTGGTTTGATTGGTTAATGTTACCTTTCATTTTGAGTTTGTTTAGTAATTAATTGGTTTGATTGGTTAATGGTTTAATTAATTCATTGTTGATGTTATTGCTTGTATTCATTGGATTAGCTGGCTACTGTTTTTATTTAGTGATGTGTGTTTTTTTGGAGTTATGTTTTATTATTGTGTATCTGGTGCATTAATGTATTGTAATTAGGGTGCCCATTGAGAGCTATAGAGGCTAATCATGCCCATATTATTATTATATGGGTATGATGTACCACTATACTATTCAATGGGTACAGGGTGGGAATAGTCAGTCAGGGGTGGGTGCTTAGGCCTCCCGGGTTTGCATGGGGGCAGGGTGGGTTAACTCCTTAATGACTATAGTGGTTAGTAACCGCTAAGGTGATTAAGGATTTAGGGGCCATTAGAATGTCTTTATTATGTATATATGCTTTCTTGCAACGGAGGACAGAGGGACCTGCTGTTGTGGTAAGTATAACTATATTTATTTACTTTATTTATGTATGCTAATGCAGTGTTTAATAATGGGCAAATAATCTATTATCCATATTTGGATAATAGTAATTTTGCACATTATTGTATTGTATGTGTTAGGGCGGAGGGGGAAGGGGTCGTGTATTGATGTTTGTTAAATCTTTTTTTAATATACATGTGTTTCATAGTGTAGATGTTCAGGGGGTCTCCAGAGCTGAACCGCATTGGTTTCAGGTCCGAGGACCCCCTACTTCAGGAGATTCAGGCCCCGTTATGGGGTGCCGGTATCCCCTGCACTTTCAAGCGTCCGCGTCATGTGACCGGGACATTGAAATTCTGCAGGGGATACCGGCACCCCATAACGGGGCCTGTATCTCCTGAAGTAGGGGGTCCTTGGACCTGAAACCAATGCTGTTTAGCTCCGGAGACCCCCTGCTCATGTACACTATTATTAAAATGTATTTATTTAGTGTACGATCGCCTGTAACAGCCTTGCATGGACATGCCAAATCTCCATGAAAATGTTACATGCGGCTTTTTTTTCTATCAGCTAGCGTACGTGAAGTTTAGGAAGGCGAGCAGGGGGAAAAAAAACAACACGTACGCTATGGGTGTTTTGAGCACGTACGTTAAAAAATGGGCTAAAGGCCTTAGTGAATCGCGTCCCCGGCCTCACTTTTTAACGGACGTGCTTTTTTGGAACATCAGAACGCAAACCCATTGAGCTTAGTGCATAGCCCCCAATGACCACTAAGGTGATTAAGGTGTTAGGGACTATTTTTATTCTTGTGTATGTTTTGCAGCACCGGAGGGACATGGGCAGGATGAAGATGAGGATGAAGACGGCCTTCATCGTGGGTGCCTAAAAAGATAAGTGTAATATGTATTTACTGTATTTATTGTAATTTATATGTATTTAAAATGGGCAAATGCATTATTATCCATATGTGGATAATAGTAATTTTGCCCATTACTGTATTGTATGTGTTAGGGGGGTGTATTTAGTTATAAATATTGTTTAGTATTTTTGGAGGCACAACATTGGTACCGCAGGCCCGCGGGTACACCGGGACACCCGCGGGGACCACAGGATAGCCACGGGGACACCCGCACTCCCACAGGGACCCCCGCTTTGGGAGCCGGGGACCCCCGGACACCCGCGGGGTCAGCCGGGGACACCCGCACGACCCCCAGCATCCCTCGGGGACCTCCGCTTGGTCAGCCGGGGACACCCGCCGGCCTGTTGTATGGGTTTTGCGCATGCAAAAATGTAAACAAAGAAAGTCCAGCTTTTTTTACAGCTACCTTGAGCTGACGTGTTTTCTTGAACGCAACTTTCGTGTTCGCTAAGGTTTGCGTAGCTTAGTTAATCCCGCATAAGGGCAGAATTGAACGCAAACAGGTTAACGAACGTGCAAAGTTGGACTTAGAAAAATTTAATGAAAAAAGTCAGTGTTAGAACGCAAAGTGCCTGTTTGCGTATCTCTGTGAATCGCGTTCAGCGCAACATCACGTTCTAAGAGCACTTTGCGTTCTAAAAACGACTTATCGGAGCTTAGTGCATGACCCCCTAAATTGCCATTTTCTGCACTCGCCTGCACTCGTCTGCACTCACGTCTTAAGGTGGTACGGTTGGAAGAAATCACGCGACATGGGTATTCCGAGGTATACAACTCGTGAAGTGTTCAAATAACAGCCGCTGCATCTGTAGTTCTTTGAGCATTTCACAGTGATGTGTTCTGTAGTTGCATTGGAGAACAAAACAGCATATTGTATTGTAGTGGGTATCAAGTTTGCTAAGGGGGGTTTGGGGTGCCGAGCCGTATGCTATGTCCCCATAGTCAATAATTGGCATTAGCATCTGCTGTGCGATACACTTTATGACCAGCAGACTTAGGGGGCTATGCACCAAGCTCAATGGCTTTGCGTTCTGATTTTCCAAAAAAGCAGCTACGTTAAAAAGTGAAGCCAGGGACGCGATTCACTAAGGCCTTGAGCCCATTTTTTAACGTACCTGCTCAAAATAGCTGAGAACAGCCACAGCGTACCTGTTGCTTTTTTTTCCCCTACTAGCTTTCTTAACCTTTACGTACGCTAGCTGATAGAAAAAAAAGCCGCTTGTAACATTTGCATGGAGATTCTGTATCTCCATGCAAGACTGTTACAGGCGATTGTACACTAAATAAATATATTTTAATAATAGTATACACGAGCAGGGAGTCTCAGGACCTGAACCGCATTGGTTTCAGGTCAGAGGACCCCCTACTTCAGGAGATACAGGCCCCGTTATGGGGTGCCGGTATCCCCTGCACTTTAAAGCTACCGCGTCACGTGACCGGGACATTTAAATTCTGCAGGGGATACCGGCACCCCATAAAGGGGCCTATATCTCCTGAAGTAGGGGGTCCCCGAGGCTAAAACCAATGCTGTTCAGCTCAGGAGACACCATGCACATCTACACTAGTATTAAAACACACATAACAATGAACAATAATTCCTTACCGTAGCGGCTATCCGCTATGGCAATGAAGCTGCTTTAATGTATTTTTATTAATAGTGTGTGGGAGCAGGGGGTACCCTGAGCTGAACCGCCTTGATTTCTGCCTCAGAGACCCCCTGCTTCCCGAGTTACAGGCCCCGGTATGGGGCATCGGGTGCCAGTGTCGCCGCCATATTTATAGCGTCCAAGACGTGACGTGGGATATATATACACACACATGATGAACCAATATACAAATAAATGTAGAAGGGTTATCAAAAACATGCACAACTACAAAAATCACTTCTCCATACAGACACAGTACAATAAAATTATATTTCCTCAAAAAATCCAATCTCATCTTCCGATCAAAAGCCTCAAATGCCAATCAAAACATTGCATTTACATTGTATACATGATGCATACAATCTACAGGTATGCACCATGTACACTCTGCCAATGAATGTTAACAATAACATATTCCAAAGAAAATACCAATACATCCAAACAAGTATACTATTTAAACCAATCAAGTCACCATAAATCAATTAGCATTCATTAATCAAATCACTAAACAATTTAAATTCCATCCATAACAATTAAACAATTAACTATTTCAATCGTTAAACAGAACAAGTTACCATCAGACAAAATATAAGTACCAAAAAGAATACAATATACTGCTGCGGCACAGTTTATTCGAGCATTTGCCCGTTCTGTGCCGCAGCAGTAGCCTGGCGCGCGCCCGAGTGTGACGGGCGCACGCCGAAGCAGCGGAAGAGCGCCCTCTGATCGGGGCGCTCTCCCTACCGCTGCCGGGTCCGCCGGGTCCCCCGGAACCCCCTGCCGCTGTCCCGCGATCGCGGGACACCAGGGCTCCCTCGGGGAGCCCCTGGACACGCGTGCAGGGGGCGCACGCTCCCGATGACGCGTGACCGCGCGTCTATGACGCGCGGCACGCCGAGGGGCGGCCACTAGCAAGCCGGGAGATTTCCCGGCTTGCGGTACCGACCACACTTCAATAAAGTGTGTCGGTAGTGTACAAAAGCAAGCCTCACCCTGACTTAAAGTACACCGTACAGGACCAAAAATTACATCTATCTCATTCGAAAATACATTACACACACATTTATGCATAGCAGTATAGTCAAAATCATTTTAAACACAGCAATTCAAGCATTTCCTACCAAACCATTTCTTACCCTGTATGTATATATCGATCTAGACAAACATACATACATACATACAGTGGCAAGAAATGATCTCTAAAAAAAAAAAAACACATGTAAAAAACCAAAAAAAATTGAACAAGTTATATAAAATACATTTCTTTTGTTCACTTACCATTACTTGACCCACTCACCGACTCCCATTGAACAGCTTACTCTCAAACCAATCCACGCACAGGAACCCATAAAATAATAAACCATAAAATAATAAAATAATAAACCAAAACAATCCACGGGTCTTCTATTTGTAATCCATCTTCATCTGTATTCTTCTTTCTTGTATCTTCCGCTCTCTTCCGGAGTCTTCTTCTCTTCTTCGGCAACGCCCTGGCCTTCTTTTTCTTCCGGAGGTCCTTCCTACTTGGCGTCTGCCTTCAAAATGAGACGACATAGGCTTTTATAGGCCTGTGACTTCACATTTTCATCATATGGTTCCCACGGCCCTTATTGGGCCGTGAAAACCATGTGCTTTGGCCGGAAAAAAAAATTATGATGTCATTTAAAGGCAATGAAAGCATAGCCAATCAAAATGGCTGTGCTTCAATTGCCTTTAAGATGACATCATAAAAAGAAAGATGGCCGGCCTCACATGGTACGGTAGCCAATCAGAGCATGGGAAATACATCCCAACTCTGATTGGCTCTAGTACCATGTGACAGGCTTTCAATGACGTCACATCCGTTCTCCCCCAAGCCTCTGTCACATGGTCTACTAGAGCCAATCAGAGTTGGGATGTATTTCCCACGCTCTGATTGGCTACCGTACCATGTGAGGCTGGCCATTTTTCTTTTCATGGCGTCATCTTAAAGGCAATTGAAGCACAGCCATTCTAATTGGCTGTGCTTTCATTGCCTTTAAATGACGTCATCATTTTTATGACGAAAATGTGACGTCATAGGCCTATAAAAGCCTATGTCATCTGATTTTGAAGGCAGACGCCGAGGAGGAAGTACCTCCGGAAGAAAAAGAAGACCAGGGCATTATATGTTTTTAAATGGGCAAATGCATTATTATCCATATGTGGATAATAGTAATTTTGCCTATTACTGTATTGTATGTGTTAGTGGGGTGTATTTAGTTATAAATATTGGTACTGCAGGCCCGCGGGTTCCCCGGGATTCCTGCGAGGACAGCCGGGGACACCCGCGCGACCCCCGGGCTCCCTCGGGGACACCCGCGGCCTGTTGTATGGGTTTTGCGCATGCAAAAATGAAAAGCAATACTTTTTTCTAAGTCCAGCTTTTTTTTGCGTCTACTCTGACCTGACGTGTTCTGATCAACGCAACTTTCGCGTACGCTAAGGTTGCGTTGCTTAGTGCATCCCGCTTAAGTGCAGAATTTAACGCAAACAGGGTTACGAACCAGCAAAGTTGCACTTAGAAAACATTCGTGAAAAAAGTCAGTTTTAGAGCGCAAAGTGCCTGTTTGCGTTGCTTAGTGCATCGGGTTGAGCGCAACATCAAGTTCTAAGAGCACTTTGCGCTCTAAAAGTTACTTAACGGAGCTTAGTGCATGACCCCCTTAGGGAGGATTTGCTCCTGTAAAATACACCTAGTTTGGCATAGGTTTTGGATGTCAGTATATCAATGTGCATCCCAAATGTTAAATGGAAGTCAAACCATATGCCCAAGTATTTAAACTAGTAACCGGATTTAGGGTGGTATTAGCGTTTGTTCTGATCTGGAGCTCAGTCAGTGGAAGCTTTTTTAATTTAGCCTTGATCCCAAATACCATTGTTACAGTCTTGTCAATGTTTATAGACAGTTTGTTAAGGAAATCCAATTTTCAAGTCTCAAAATCTCAGATTGAAGTATGTATTCAAAATCGGAGAAGCTAGGGCTGTGTGCATATAAGATTGTGTCATCTGCATAAATGTGTATTGAATCTCCCTTACAAGCTATAGGATTTGGAGATATTCCATGTGAGGCATCACATGCTATATCCCCAATCTGATTGTTTGCAGTAACCATATTACCACACCTGATTTGCATATACGAATATGTATTTTATTCCCGTTATGCTTCCCTATTAATATTGCTCCGCCAGTAAGTTAATACTACTTGGTATTAAAACTTGGCAGCCAAAAGCCAAGTTTTATCATCCAAATCCCAGAGCCCAGGGTAGAGAAGGAAATGTGTTTTAAATGTGTATTCATCTCTATAGAGGCAATCCCGGTAATTTGATTAGCCGAGATGCCTGCATATAGGTAGTGGATCAAAGGGAAGGGTGGGAGTGGTGAGGTGTTGGACCATTTGGTTGAGCAGTGCAGCATACAAAGAGTTGTGAGAGGCGGTGCAGCTGCCTTGGAAAAAACGTATGACCAGTACTGCAAAAAGTCTAGGTACAAAAATTTATTGAAGGCACATTTAAAGACAGTAAGAGAGCACTCTTACGCATTTCGCGTGGTCACCTACGCTTTATTAAAGAGTAAGGTATACAAACCGATCAATTACATAAATACCCATAATCCACTCCCTTCACTCATGACGTATCGGCGCTCTCATCCAATAGGAATTATCACGCCCCTTCTCTCACGGAGAACTAATGTAATTAAACCATTTACCAGCTGAAACAACATACAGAGTAATACAACATGAGGAGGCGAAAAAGAACCCTCCTTCTCTGATGACGTATCGGCACACTCAGCCAATGAGAGCGTCACACCTCTTCTCTCACAGAGAGCTATTGAAGTTGACGAACAGCTGGAAAAAACCTACGAAACACTATGGCATGAGGAAGAAAAGACTTGGGCACTTTAAAGAAACATATAAACTGATTTGAGGCAGTGCAAATTTTCTACAAAATATATATATAAACCCACAAATACAAATTGCTAAAACACTATCAAACTTGTAGTGATTTTAAAATAAAAGAACAATTACTGTAATATAAATCCTCATAATATTTAAACAATATAATATAACTGATGAAACAAAATGAAAAAAAGAGAAAAAAAGAGCATAAAAGCAAACCAACATAATCAAGAATAATTAATTAAATATGATATTGTATATATCTTGTAGGGACATATCAGAAGAAGTTGGACAAATGCATGTTGGCCATCCCTAAATGATATTAAACATTATTTATTTTATTATGTTTCTTGATATATTTATTACAATTGATATAAATCTCTTTCTCTAGAGGATTAGTCCTATGATAATTGTTATATCACTGAAATCTAACCAATTTTGAAAGCTACTGTATATCTCTTGTCTGAGATCCTGATGGCCTCCCACATGATAGTATATAGATTTGACCGGGAAAAGAGAGAAAAGGTTTGAAAAGGGGAGCGGGGGAATTTGAAAAGTATCTAATGTATAATATGTAATAAAGCACATATTTTAGTGCAAGAAATGCTGCAGTTCCCAATCCACATTAATGCCAACTGGGGCAAGAGTATCCAAGGAAAACACCCAAAACATCTCTCTTTTATTTAGACTATTCAATCTGTCTCCTCCACGTTTTGGGGTCTCAATATGCTCAATTGCCATGAATCTGAAGTTTGCAAGACCACCCTGGGGGCATTCCACAAAGTGTTTCGAAACTGGATGTTTTAAATCTTTAATTCTAATAAACCTCACATGTTCCATCATACGCTGTTTCAATGGCCTTATTGTTCTCCCCACGTATCCCTTAGAACATTTACACCAAATGTAGTACACTACAAATTGTATATTGCAGTTGATGACAGATTTAATCACATAGGGATTTTTCATTTTCTTCACCGTAAGATTTTGGGCCGGATAAGCGTACTTGCAAATTTTGCAAGTACCACATCTAAAAAAACCTTTTGTTTTATTTAGGAATACTGCGGTGCCCACTGAAGAAAAAAGACTGGGGGATAGATGGTTAGCCAAAGTTTTGGCTTTTCTAAAAATCATTCTAGGACCCTTCTCAATAAAGGGAAGAAGTCAGAATCTAATCTCAAGACACCCCAATGTTTATTAATGATGTTCTTAACCTGTTGGGCCTGGTTACTAAATTTTGTTATAAAGAAGGGTGTTATGGACTCATCATTAGAGCCACTAATTTTGTTTCCCATTCTTTACTTAGATTTATCTCCACAGGTTAAGATAAGACTGTCTCGGTCCAACTGTAGAGCGTGTTCAAAAGCATTTCTTACAGTTAGATCATCATAACCCCTATCCTTAAACCTCAGTATAAGGTTATTGGAGTGATGAATGTAAGTCTCATCTGAAGAGCAAAGTCTCCTTAACCTAAGAAATTGACCTTTAGGTATCCCTTTAATTAAAGACCTAGGATGACTGCTGTCTGATCTTAAAAAGGTGTTGCGTGAATTGATCTTCCTGAAAACCTCCATCTGGATGGTGCAGGACAGATCAATGTACAAGTTTATGTCTAAATAATTAATATTGGTTGCGTGCCTTTCAAAAGTGAAATTTAAATTAAACTTGTTATTTTTCAATATATCGATGAATGCACCCAATTTGTCACTATCCCCATCCCAATTTAGGATGAGGTCATCGATATATCTTTTGAAAAAAAACTATGTGGATACGAAATAAATAATAACTACCATAAATGTGAGTGCTCAACAAAAAACCCATAAACAAATTTGCATACGATGGGGCAATCATTGAAAGCGCCCGCG
Source organism: Ascaphus truei (assembly GCF_040206685.1). NCBI lineage: Eukaryota > Metazoa > Chordata > Amphibia > Anura > Ascaphidae > Ascaphus > Ascaphus truei. The sequence continues at coordinate 216,139,788 of NC_134484.1, read as the reverse complement.
GCGGGGGAAACCTAAAAAAAAAAAAGCCGCGCGCAGCTGCGTTTTAAAATTCCCGCGGTGGCGGCCGCATTAGGATAAAGGTGGCCGCCACTGTAGTAACGAGAGAGAACAAGCCAGGGGCATGTGGCAGAACACTTGGAAACATCCAAGAAGGATTATGCTTGGCAGGGAAGCATTGTGGGGAATGCTGTATTTAAAGGTCAGCGAACCAATAGCAGAAAGGGATTGTGACAGCATTGCTCTAATGACTGAACCCAGGCTGGGGCTGCAGTAATAGCTTGCACAGCTGCAGTAGATATCAGGGGGAGTGTTCCAGGACTGCACAGGTCTGTAAGGCAAGGTAAGCAGTAAACTGAGGTGTGGATTCCTTACACTTAACTGTCTTTAAATGTGCCTTCAATACATTTTTGTACCTAGACTTTTTGCAGTACTGGTCATACGTTTTTTCCAAGGCAGCTGCACCGCCTTTCAAGACTCTTTGTATGCTGAAATCCTCTGGTAGGAGCAAGCCGACAGCACCCGGATCTCTATATGGGCATCAGTGAGTAACTTTATTATTACATGTTGCTCAAATCAATGTGACTTTTATTATAATCAAGTTCCTATACAGCCATTTGTCACCCATACAAGATATACATATTATAGGCTATTGGGAGTCTGCAGATAGTGGCGTTTAAGGGACCCTAACAGTGGTATACATCTATCACAGACTTTGTGGATTTTGGAGTTCTGGGTTTAACAAGCTGTTTTGTTAGGAAAGATAATGAAGATTCAAATTCTCTAAATTGCATATTTAATACATGGACATTTCCTGGCAAGCATTGCTTGGGGTTAAAATCCTCTATTTCTCCTTGTCGTTGAGCAGTGAGGGATGGAGAACTAGGTCCAGAGACAAAGGTTCCCATTGGGCAGACTCTTTGATCTCTCCTACACTGTGGAGCCTACATAGCGAGAGGTATGGGACTGGCAAGGGCAAGCCGTTGCTCGGAGGTATAGTTCCCATTGGCCAGTTTGAATTTCACACTCACTGGCTACCTGAGCCCCTCGATACACCCCCCTCCTCTAACGAGTGCAAGAAGCCAAGCCTCCCGCTTGTTATTGGTGGTTGCACTACCATCTGTGTGCTGGTTGGTCGGCAGTCCCTGTTCCATGTTAGACATAGGACACAGAGGTCTAGGTAAGGGGACTGCCCAATCAGAGAACCACCATATTGACTATTGCTAGGCTTGGTCCCGTGAAGCAGAGGCAGGTTTTTCAAAGGTGCTTTGCTCGCAATAGCAAAGCACTAGGCATTGAGGTGCTGCAGAAGCCTAGTCAAGCTGAGGACAAGTGCAAGAGACATGGACAAGGTCTAATAATGAATGAAGACCCAGCCAGAAGGGTAAGCCAGGTATCTGTCACGTAGATAGTACCATGGTGTTCCCCGATGCTGAGCGCACAGGGTAAGCCTTCCTGAAACAGGCACCATGCACCTAGTTGACGCGAGTGTCTCCCCCCCAGAGCTCCAGTTGTGGTGTATTCCCTGCTTTTGTATCACTTTGTATACCTGCTGGTTTTACCAGAATAAACCTAATTTTATTCCACTACCTTGTCCTTACTAGTGTAATTGATCCCGGAAGGTAAAGGCGTTAAAAGTACTCGTCTCCCGTGACAATAATAATTGCATATAAAAAGATCACAATGAGTATAACATGATAACAAATTAACTAGATGTTGATAACGCTACACAACGGGAAATTAAACCTGAAGAATAATAAAAAGCTATCAATACGTAAACATATTCGTATGGTTTGTTTAGCAACAGGAAAAATAAAAAACAGGGAAACCTCAATGATATCACAATAAAATATATATATATTTGGAGACATTCTAAAAAGGAGAACAAGACTTGTACAGTATACAGTACATGAGATATCTTGTAAGATATATTATAAAAAATATATTATAAAAATGTATTAACATCATTGAGATTCTTGCTTGTAAAGAATGGAAAATCTTTCATTCCCTTGAATGTCACCTGAAAATGTTCCAAACTTGTTAACTTTATATGTTTGGGGTCTTTATTATAACACTTTATTAAAAAACTTACAGTGTTTTGAAAGACCATGAGATGAAAGTTATTTCATAATGTTTCTTTCATGCTCTATAAATCTGTTTTTTTTTAAAGTTCTTGTGGTCCTACCGATCTATTGAAGCCCACAAGGACATGTAAGAATATAAATAACAAAATAAGTTTTGCAATTTATAAAACCTTTTATCTGCTGCCTACTGCCTACTGCCATTACTCTTAGAAACACTTTTTTTTCAGAATTATTAACAGTAAAAGGACACACACTGTACTGCAGATTTGAAACGTGATCCTGTTTTAAAGCGCTTTATTACATATAAACCTAGGGTAATTTTTAAAAAGGCCAAAAAGGTAAAGAACTCTGTAGCACAAAGCAAAAAAAACTGTGCCCTGTTTAATTATTTAGCTATTTGAATCGGCTTCCAGAAATACCATCTAGCATTTTCAGATTGGTTTTGATTGCATTTTATTATTATTCAGGTTTCATTTTCTCCTTTTAGCGTTATTGACATCTAGTTCATTTTCTATCATATTACTGTATACTCATTGTAATTTTTATTTGCTAGTATTGTATTTATTTTTTATTTATCGTAGCCACTTTTTAATCCAAATATATATATTCACTGCACTTCTCCGTGTAAGGAGCATGCTGCTGGGGAAAATATTGGACATATATATGTGAAAAAAAACAGAAAGTGGTGCCCACTGGAAGCGTGCTTCTTGGGATTTAATTTGGCCCAAGAGAAAATGTAAAACAAATATATATATATATATATATATATATATATATATATATATATATATATATATATATATACTCAAAGGCTCCTTACCAGGCAGACCAGAGAATCCAGGGAATCCAAAGTAGGCACAGCAAGGAAGAGACAGCACACTTATTAGCAAAAAGAATTGTATTAGTAAAGCAGGCACAAAACACCAACGTTTCGGTCCTACAAACAGGACCTTTATCAAGGGAGTGCTTACCACAGATAGACCATAACCACCAATATATACCCATAACTAACTACCTTAATTAAAAACAAAATTGCACACACCTGTGTAACTGCAACCTCCTCCGGTGAGGAACAGATGACGTCATCACCTGGCGTCTATCTCATGTGCTCACTGCAGTAAGGAGCATCATGGGTAACTAGGGAAACTATGGGAGACCCCCCTCAGCCACAGGAACGGGCTCTACTGCGCATGTGTAGTGCTCAAGTTCTGGGTTGCCTCGCAATGACAGGCAACAGGAAGGAGGGAGGAATGAGCAGTGAAGGGAGGGGGGCGGGCCAGAGTGCTCCGTGACAGCAGCTACAGAGCACATGGAAGTAGAGGCTGCAGGCAGAATCACATGTATACAATAAAGATGCCACAAACACCACTAAAGTGCATACATACCAGCTGGGCAAAGGGACAGCAGGGAGAAGGGGAAAGGGGGGGTTTGGGGAGGGGGGTGGGGGGGTGTGGCAACAGGGGGAAGGGGGAAAGAGGGTGGTAGAAAGCAGGGATAGGAAGACATGGTTAGAGATAAGTAACATGTCAGAGATGCATCTGGGTCAAACCTGTGCAGGTCCATAATGAGGACTGGAAACAAAAAGAAAACAGCGCACAACGCCAAATAGTGAAGCAAGTATAAATATATATTATAATAATAAAGGGGTAAGAAATCTGCGTACATCAAGTTGATAAAATATGTGCATTTAGTGTATATCACACTAGTTTACCACTCCGCAGCTGTAAGCAGGAAGGTCTGGTACTTGGCTTTCTCTGCAGGAGCCTCTGTGGTGGTTCTGGGGCATGGGATCCTTCCCTCACTCCTCTCCGGCAGGACGTCACTCTCAAGGGGGTTTCCTTTATGCAGCCTGGCTTCACTGCAGGTTCAAATGCTCAGTGGGACCGCTCCTCATCCGGCGATATGCCGCCTTTGGGGGAATTTCCCCTAGAATAACCCGTCTCTCCTGTGAGGATTCACTGCTCGTCACGGCCACTTAGATATCAAAACAGTCCAGAGCCGTTGGAGTGGCTCAGCAAACAGTTCCGCTGTGCGGACACCAGACCGCAGCTAGCAGGGGCTCACTCAGCGTGCCACGATGCCGCTCCGTCACGTGGTGTGACGTGATGACGTCACAGTCTCCGCGGCAGTGGAGAAGACGATAGGGGGGAGGGATAGAAGTCCCTAAGAGTCTCTCAACAGCTCGAACAGCTGAAATGGCACAAATAGCACAAAAACAGCATAAAGAATACTGATAACAGTGCGGATCCAATGAATGTAAATTAGCAAATTACTGACATAGATTAATAACATCCAACGCATTTCGTAGATCTAACTACTTCTTCAGGGAATAATTTGGCCATTACCCAGAGGTCTTAAATACCTCTCAGAGAAATCTCATTGGTCAAACAATTAGAGTTAGACCAATCATCTGAGCCATGGTCAATGTATTAGGGAAGATGTAATATTTTACTTTTAAAACAAAAACTTTATTAACAAAATCTAAAAACAACCATAGACAAAAAAATCACTAACATAGAACCTAAACCTAGCATAAATATCTAAAAACATGCTGGAATAAAAAGAAAGACATAATTAATAAATTAAAATGGACATCATATATTCCATTTAAAAATGTGTATATATATATACAACTAGAGATAGAAAGTATAGCACTTAAGGGGATTCAGTATATTCCTGTAAATGAAAAGGAAACCCCCTTGAGAGTGACGTCCTGCCGGAGAGGAATCAGGGAAGGATCCCATGCCCCAGAACCACCACGGAGGCTCCTGCAGAGAAAGCCAAGTACCAGACCTTCCTGCTTACAGCTGCGGAGTGGTAAACTAGTGTGATATACACTAAATGCACATATTTTATCAACTTGATGTACGCAGATTTATTACCCCTTTATTATTATAATATATATTTATACTTGCTTCACTATTTGGCGTTGTGCGCTGTTTTCTTTTTGTTTCCATTTCTTAGAGTGTGTGGGGTGCTGAGCCACCCCTAATGTTTATAGCAGCAGACGCCTTTATCAACCACACGGTTATGATATAATTTTATTATCTTATCACTTATTCACTGTGGTATTGTGGTTTATTTCAATATTTTATGGTTTAGTCACTGCACTGTATCCATATATATTTAAAAGTTAGATAGTAGCGCACAGTTTATTTTTGTTTTTCCATAATGAGGACAGTGCCAAAAGAAAATGCCACAAGTCAGGGAAACTGTAATGAGCAAAAAGGCAGAAAGGAGGAGGGCTAATCATCCAGCATCATGATCATAACAGTGGGGGGAGGAGGGGTTGGGGGGGTGAAACACTGGAAATAGCATGTAGCAATAATGACATTATAAAATACAGCCATTATTAAATAAAGCAATGATAACATTATTAAATAAAGCATCCAAGTCTGAAGTCCTCGTTAAGACCAAACGGTGACATGGTTTTAAGGTCATGGATCATCTTAGCCTCCAATTGCAGCAAAAGTTTATTGCGATCACCTCCTCGAGATGAAGTATCGGCTTGTAAGATGGGCATACACCTTAATGTCGACAGACTGTGTTTTTCTTGTTTGAAATGTCTTGCGACCGGGAGCAATTTGTAATCCTCCACTGTGCTTGAGTCCAACAGTGCTTTCCTGATAGTAGATCTATGAACAGCCATGCGTTCTTTCAACATACGGCTAGTCTTGCCTATGTAATAAAGCCCACACGGACACCTGATGAAATACACGACGAACCTTGTCTCACAGTTCATGGGTGTTTTGATGTGTATTGTTTTACCAGTGTGTGGATGGGCATAAGATTGGCCAATCTGTAAAAAGCCACAGTTAATACAACCATGACATTTATATACACCAGGTTTTTTATGTAACCATGTTGTAGTAGGTGCATATTTGTTAGAAGGATCAGCCTCCACAAGATAGTCCCTCAGGTTTCTACCCCGACAATAGCACATCCTAGGTGCTCCCTGACAGAAATCGCCTATTTTGGGGTCAGTGCTCAGGATGTTCCAATTCTTTCTAATACTCCGTTTGATCACATTAGAAGCGATGGTAAAAGTACTACTGATGTTAATGCGGCTGGTCTTAATTTCCGCAATGTGTGGTGTGAGGAGAGAATTCCTATCCACGCCCCTAGCTTTAGTGAGGGCTATATCAATTTCAGATCTAGGATATCCCCTGTCAAGAAACCTATTGGCCATTTGGCATAAAGCACCCTCTACTAGATCTGGATCACTAGTGATGCGCTTAACCCTCAGCAACTGGGAATAGGGTAGTCCCCGTTTGAGAGGCTCAGGGTGATGACTCGTAGCACAGAGCAGGGTGTTTTTATCTGTAGGTTTCTGAAAGATTTTAGTTGCAGGTAATAGACCTTTTTTATAGACCACGGTATCCAGAAATGAAATACTGTCCAAACTATGGTTCACAGTGAAACGTATGGTAGATGGGATCGTGTTCAAGTATGAAATGAATTGTGCTAGTTCATTCTCATTGCCTCCCCATATCAAAAAGATATCGTCAATGTAGCGGGTATAGTGGACAATGTTTACCGCAAACGGTGCATCATTTAGGATATGTAGTTGTTCGTAACTGTCCATGAATAGGTTAGCATAAGCAGGTGCCATGTTGGAACCCATGGCTGTCCCTGTAAGTTGGAGGTAGAAGTCGCGTTCAAACCTAAAAAAGTTTTTATGAAGAATAACTTCAATCAACAGTAGGATGAATTCGGTAGGTGGACCATCATACTCTGAATAGTTGGAGAGATGTTCCCTGATTGCCTCCAGTCCCTCACCATGTGGAATATTGGTGTAAAGACTGGAGACATCCAGCCTAACCAAAAGCATGTTGGTAATATCAAAGGTGATGGTGCCCAGTTTGTTGATAAAGGCCGTTGTGTCCTTGACAAATGATGTCATATTGATGACCATTGGTTGTAACAAAAAGTCAACAAATTGGGAGAGTGGGTGGCAAAGAGAACCTCTCGCAGCAATAATTGGTCTGCCTGGCGGATTAATAATGGACTTGTGCACTTTAGGTAGCACATATATCACGGGAGTCAAGGGGTGGTCCTGGGTTAAAAAAGAGCCAGTCTCCTCAGAGATCCACAAGTTGTTAACACCAAGCCTGATGATGGAGTCGATTTCTGTCTTATAGCCTGGGGTGGGATCCTTCTGTAGTTTTTTGTAATAATTGGTGTCCATCAGTTGCCTCTCGATCTCTGCCCTGTAGTCACCATAATTCATGACCACAATGCCACCGCCCTTGTCGGCTGGTTTGATGATAATGTCTTTATTGGACTTCAAAGACTTGATAGCGTCTTTTTCTGCAACTGTCAGGTTAGAAAAGCTTTTCTTGTGAGTCTTGATTTGTCTCCTAGTGTCGTTACCCAAAAGCCCCATAAAGGTAGCAATGCTGTGATTAGCTACCGTTGGATCAAAGGTGCTCTTGGATTTGAATTTATTACCAGTGCACTGTGTCTGTTCAATACTCGAATGAAAGAAGTCCTTGAGACGCAGTTGTCGGTCAAGTTTATACATATCAACTTCCCATAGGAAGGGATCTTGGGAGGTTGTGGGGACAAATGACAGTCCCTTCTGCAGTATACTCGTCTCTGCAGTTGTCAGTAGATGGTTGGAAAGGTTGAAGATTACCTCATCCTTGTCTTTGGACGCCATCTCCCCTTCTTGGCTTCCCTTTCTAGGTACCTTATGCTCCCTGCCGCCTCGCCGGACCGCTCGCCTACGTCGGAGTCCGGTATGGGCGGTTTGTGTGCTGTCTCTGTGCCTGATCCTAAAAAAGGCTCCAGATGTGTTCCGTCTGGGACATCCGAGGCATCTGTGTCGCTGGTGTTGTACCCGGCGCCGGTACCGGGAGTTCTTTTGGACCGCGGAGGGTTTCTCCTCCGACCACCTCTTCCAGTGCCTGGTTCGTGCAGTCCCAGGAACCATCTGTATACTCTCTTGTCCTGGTAATCACTGGTCACCTGTTTGAGTTTCTCCCGTTTTTACTTGGTGAGACTATCACGGTATAAATCGATTGTCGTCTGTATTTTATCAGTCCAGTTTGTAGAGATATCTAAAGCAAGTGTATCACCGTGTTTGTTGTTAATCACCTGTATCTCTTTTTTAAGGCGCGTGATTTCCTTACTGGACTGCTCAATAACAAGGATCATCAAATCATAGGAGCATTTATTAAGGATTCCTATCCACTTGCGGCAGAATTCAGTATCTGTCCGCCCTATGGTTGGTTGATTTTTGATGCGGAACCCTCTAGGGATCAATTTTTCCCTGTGATAATGTGACAAAGTCACTCCGTGCATATAGTAATCTACCTCTTTCTTTTTCAATTTAATGAGGTCATTAAAGACATCAGAGGCTTTGTCTGAGCCCAGTGCTGCCTCAAATGTTTCCGTGAATCTGATTTTGGCAACGTCAGCCTCACTGTAACTAACACTGTCAGAAATGTTAGACAAAATCCCAGTAATATCTGGATACACTTCCATCCCACAATAGGTCACTCCGTGTAAAAAAAGGAAAAATAGATAATAGATCTAGGTTTAAGGATCCACTAATCCAGGCATCCAACACACATAATTGTTTAGGTGCACATCTCATAATAAACAAATATAGGTAACAGAGCAGATGGCACACAAATACAGATGAAGACAGGTGCTTAGTCCCATATGAATGAATATACTCAAAGGCTCCTTACCAGGCAGACCAGAGAATCCAGGGAATCCAAAGTAGGCACAGCAAGGAAGAGACAGCACACTTATTAGCAAAAAGAATTGTATTAGTAAAGCAGGCACAAAACACCAACGTTTCGGTCCTACAAACAGGACCTTTATCAAGGGAGTGCTTACCACAGATAGACCATAACCACCAATATATACCCATAACTAACTACCTTAAATAAAAACAAAATTGCACACACCTGTGTAACTGCAACCTCCTCCGGTGAGGAACAGATGACGTCATCACCTGGCGTCTATCTCATGTGCTCACTGCAGTAAGGAGCATCATGGGTAACTAGGGAAACTATGGGAGACCCCCCTCAGCCACAGGAACGGGCTCTACTGCGCATGTGTAGTGCTCAAGTTCTGGGTTGCCTTGCAATGACAGGCAACAGGAAGGAGGGAGGAATGAGCAGTGAAGGGAGGGGGGCGGGCCAGAGTGCTCCGTGACAGCAGCTACAGAGCACATGGAAGTAGAGGCTGCAGGCAGAATCACATGTATACAATAAAGATGCCACAAACACCACTAAAGTGCATACATACCAGCTGGGCAAAGGGACAGCAGGGAGAAGGGGAAAGGGGGGGTTTGGGGAGGGGGGAAGGGGGGATGGCAACAGGGGGAAGGGGAAAGAGGGTGGTAGGAAGCAGGGATAGGAAGACATGGTTAGAGATAAGTAACATGTCAGAGATGCATCTGGGTCAAACCCGTGCAGGTCCATAATGAGGACAGTGTCAAAAGAAAATGCCACAAGTCAGGGAAACTGAAATGAGCAAAAAGGCAGAAAGGAGGAGGGCTAATCATCCAGCATCATGATCATAACAGTGGGGGGAGGAGGGTTGGGGGGGGGAAACACTGGAAATAGCATGTAGCAATAATGACATTATAAAATACAGCCATTATTAAATAAAGCAATGATAACATTATTAAATAAAGCATCCAAGTCTGAAGTCCTCGTTAAGACCAAACGGTGACATGGTTTTAAGGTCATGGATCATCTTAGCCTCCAATTGCAGCAAAAGTTTATTGCGATCACCTCCTCGAGATGAAGTATCGGCTTGTAAGATGGGCATACACCTTAATGTCGACAGACTGTGTTTTTCTTGTTTGAAATGTCTTGCGACCGGGAGCAATTTGTAATCCTCCACTGTGCTTGAGTCCAACAGTGCTTTCCTGCTGTCTCTTCCTTGCTGTTCCTACTTTGGATTTCCTGGATTCTCTGGTCTGGCTGGTAAGGAGCCTTTGAGTATATTCATTCATATGGGACTAAGCACCTGTCTTCATCTGTATTTGTGTGCCATCTGCTCTGTTACCTATATATATATATATATATATATACCTCTACATATATATATATATATATATATATATATATATATATATATATATATATAGTTATACGTTACCGTTCCAAGGATTGGTAAACAAGAGACAGCACTCAATGTTGAAAATCAAAGTGTATTAGTGAAAGCAAAAATACATCCAGAAACCCAACGTTTCGGTCCTACAGAATGGGACCTTCCTCAGGGGAGTACAAAGGGAGAATGCCACAGTTCATCACATATTTATACATCAAACACTGAAAGTCAATTAACCAATTACCATCACCCAATTAAATTAACACAAGAAACCTGCAGCTCTGATGTCATGTGTTGATTAAGATTACATAAGATACCTCCATACTGCTAATCACCCAGCTGTGCATTCATCCATTGTCATGGTTATCAATGGGTCTGAGCTCTGATTGATATGGCAGGGGCAATAGGGAGAGGATATCTAAAGAATTAAGGCAGGTTGTGCCATACATAAGTGAAACATTTTAAAACCAGGGACATATATATCAAACACTGAAAGTCAATTAACCAATCACCATCACTCAATTAAAATAACACAAGAAACCTGCAGCTCTGATGTCATGTGTTGATTAAGCTTACATAAGATACCTCCATACTGCTAATCACCCAGCTGTGTATTGCATCCATTGTCATGGTTACCAATGGGTCTGAGCTCTGATTGATATGTCAGGGGCAGCAGGGAGAGGGTTTTTAAAGAAGTAAAGCAGGTAGTGCCATACATAAGTGAAACATAATAAAACCAGGGACATATAGGTGTGGGGGAGTGTGGGGGAGTGTGGGGGAGTGGTGGGGAGTGGTGGGGATCATGATGGCATGTACTGACATAACTAGAGGGCAGAGCCAGACTATGTCACATGAACCATAAGTGCATATTGGAATACCACAATAAGTAGAACTTGCATGTAAACAAATGATGAATAAATATGTATAGACTTCTAACCAAAGGAGAGCAACAGAGGATATTATACCATGAAGCACATCAGTGAAATTAATGTGATTGTCCACACACGCACATGTCCATAGGTATCATCAGGATCTGACCTAAAGAAAACAATTTAGCTTAAAATCCTCGTTAAGCCCTTTTGGGGTCATTGTACTTAAATCAAAGATAGCTTTAGCTTCCAGCTGTAATAGTAGTTTATTCCTGTCGCCACCCCTGGTAGGGGCACGAGCCTGTATAATGGGCATGCATCTTAGAGTTGCTAAACTGTGTCTGTGTTTCCTGAAGTGTCGTGCCACCGGTTGGTGTTTCAAATCATCGTCATCTTCAGCACCCAGAAGTGCCTTCCTGATTGCACATCGATGAATACTGATACGTTCCTTTAACATTCTCATCGTCTTTCCGACGTAGTAGAGCCCACATGGGCACTTGATGAAGTACACTACATATTTAGACTCACAGTTTAAATATTGTTTAATTTTTGTAGACTTGCCAGTCTGAGGGTGAGCAAAAGTACTTCCTGTTTGCATAAACTGGCAGTTGGTACAGCCATGGCATCTGTATGACCCCGGTTTTCTCGCCAGCCAGGTCTTGGCTGGCATGTATTTGTCATCGGGATCAGAATGTGTAAGCAGATCTCCCAGATTTCTGCCTCTTTTGTAACAAAAAAGGGGTGGAGCATTAAAGTCTTTCCCAATCCTGCGATCATTAGCCAATATATGCCAATGTTGTTGTATAGACCTTTTGATATGTCCAGATGCAGTGCTGTAAGTGCTGACCACCTTACAGCGATCAGAATCAGTGGTCCTCATTGTTGGTGACAGCAGCTCCTCCCTCTTTGGGATCCTGGCTTTGATGAGTGCCTTATTGACTTCTTTGGGATCATATCCCCTCTCTAGAAAGCGAGAGGCCATCTCCAGAAGTGCACACTCCACTAGTTTGGGGTCACTCACAATTCTCCGGACACGTAGTAGTTGTGAGAAAGGGAGACCTGCTTTTAATGGTGGTGGATGATGGCTGGTTGCATGTAATAATGTGTTCCTATCTGTGGGCTTCTGGAATAGACGTGTGCAGAGTTTTCCATTGTCCTTATAAACAATGGTATCAAGAAAAGGAACTTCAATGGTACTGTAGCTAGCTGTGAACCTAATTGTACATGGAATTTTGTTTAGATACTCAGTAAATGATAGAAGCTCTGTTTCCAGTCCTCGCCAGACCAGGAACACATCATCAATGTAGCGATAGTAGTTAGATATACGGTCCGCAAATGGGGCATCGGTAAGCAAATGGGTGTTCTCGTAGGTATCCATGAACAGGTTGGCATACGCCGGTGCCATGTTTGACCCCATAGCGGTGCCTGTTAGTTGCAGATAAAAGGTTTTCTCAAACCTAAAGTAGTTCTTATGAAGTATCACCTCCAGCAGCAATAACAAGTATTCTGGAGGCGGCCCCTTGTGCTCCGCAAACTTACTGAAGTGGTCACGGATCGCTTCAATGCCCTCCTGGTGTGGGATGTTAGTATATAGACTGCCCACGTCCATGGTTACCAGTATAGTATCTGCAGTAACCGGCGAAATGCCTTCCAATTTGTGGATGAAGTCAGTTGTATCTTTGACAAATGAGGCCATCCGCATCACCATGGGTTGAAGGTAGAAATCCAAGAACTGTGATAATGGATGACACAAGGACCCTGTGCCGAGATGATAGGTCTCCCCGGAGGCTTGGTCAGAGATTTGTGTATTTTAGGGAGTATATAAATGACCGGTGTAATGGGGTATGTTTGCATCAGGAACTTGGCTGTTTCCTCCGCAATCCACGAATTATTGAGTCCTAGCTGTATGATAGAGTCAATCTCCTTCTTGAACGGCATTGTTGGGTCTGATTTCAGACGCTTGTAGTTAGTATCGTCTCCGAACTGGTTGGAGATTTCCTTTTTGTAGTCAGAGTATGCCATGACTACAATTCCGCCACCCTTGTCTGCTGCGCGTATGATGATATTTGTATTCGCCCGTAGTGACTTCAGTGCTTCATGTTCTTCCCTGGTCATGTTACGGAAACTAGTTCTGTATTGGCTGATACGTTGTCTAGTATCTCTCTCCACAAGACTCATAAATGTGGTGATGTTATGGTTCACGACCACAGGATCGAATGAACTCCTAGTCTTGAAACGGCCCCCAGTAATTGGGTCCCTGAGGGTGCTTCTTGATGTATCCCCTGTAGGTTTGCTATAAAAATCTTTTAGACGCAATTGTCTATTGAGCTTGAAAAGATCAACCTCCCATAGGAACGGATCCTGTTTGTGTGTAGGTACATACGATAACCCTTTCTGGAGGACATCAATTTCTGTTGTAGTCAATGCATGACCAGAGATGTTGTAGACTACCGTCTTCTCCATCTTCCTCTCTCCCCCCTCTCTCCTCTCTCCTTTCTGGAGTCCCGTAGTGGGTATCGGTGGTTTCCACCCACCTCTCCTGGTCTGCCGCCTGTATCGGAGTCGGGTAAGGGGTTTTTTTTTTTTTGTCCTGTCGTACCTATTCCTAAAAAAGGATCCGCAGACGTGCCTTCTTGTGAATCAGAAAAGTATGTATCACTTATATTGTATGCTGCACCAGATACTGCTGCCTTCCTGGTATGTGTATAGTGGCGTCTGCCCCTGGAGGAGCTCTGTGTGCTATCTCCAATCCCCAGAAGCCACTTATAAACACGTCGATCTTTGTAGTCCATCTTAACCTGTTTCAGCTTGTCCCGCTTGTATTTGACCAGCCCCTCACGGTACGCATCTATGGTGGTCTGCAGTTTGTCAGTCCAGTTAGTGTTGGTATCAGCACTGAGGGTATCACCATGTTTGGAATAGATAGTATCGATCTCTTTTTTAAGTTTCCACAGTTCCTTACTGGACTGTTCGATTACCAGTATGGTAAGGTCAAATGAGCACTTATTGAGTATCCCAATCCATTTTCTGCAGAATTCGGGATCGTTCCTACCTATGGTTGGTTGGTTCTTAATCCTGAACCCTCTGGGTAGCAACCCCTCTCGATGGTAGTGAGAGAGTGTCACCCCATGCAGGTAATAGTCAACTTCCCTCTTCTTTAACTTCACCAGATCATTATAAATTCCTGATGGTTTTTCAGGTCCGAGTACCTCATCAAATTTTTCAGTATATCTGATGGATGCTATTTCTGCCTCGCTATAGGTAAGCGTGTCAGAGATAGAGGAGAAGAGTCCTGCAGTATCAGCAAATTCCTCCATGATCCAATGTGTAAATCCCCAAAGCAATAGGAAGAGTGTGATATGAAATGAAAAAAATATCCAAAAATGCTCTACTCAATATGCTGTAGAGGAGCAAAAATAATAGTCCTGGGTGCTCAACTCATAAGAGAGTAATAGTCAGATAAGGCAGTTGGCACTCCAATAGGTGCTGATAAGCCACAGGTGCTCGTCCCATATAGAGAATGTAGTTATACGTTACCGTTCCAAGGATTGGTAAACAAGAGACAGCACTCAATGTTGAAAATCAAAGTGTATTAGTGAAAGCAAAAATACATCCAGAAACCCAACGTTTCGGTCCTACAGAATGGGACCTTCCTCAGGGGAATACAAAGGGAGAATGACACAGTTCACCACATATTTATACATCAAACACTGAAAGTCAATTAACCAATCACCATCACCCAATTAAATTAACACAAGAAACCTGCAGCTCTGATGTCATGTGTTGATTAAGCTTACATAAGATACCTCCATACTGCTAATCACCAAGCTGTGCATTCATCCATTGTCATGGTATTCCAATATGCACTTATGGTTCTATATGACATACTGTAGTCTGGCTCTGCCCTCTAGTTATGTCAGTACATTCCATCATGATCCCCACCACTCCCCCACACTCCCCTACACCTATATGTCCCTGGTTTTATTATGTTTCACTTATGTATGGCACTACCTGCTTTACTTCTTTAAAAACCCTCTCCCTGCTGCCCCTGACATATCAATCAGAGCTCAGACCCATTGGTAACCATGACAATGGATGCAATACACAGCTGGGTGATTAGCAGTATGGAGGTATCTTATATAAGCTTAATCAACACATGACATCAGAGCTGCAGGTTTCTTGTGTTATTTTAATTGAGTGATGGTGATTGGTTAATTGACTTTCAGTGTTTGATATATATGTCCCTGGTTTTATAATGTTTCACTTATGTATGGCACAACCTGCCTTAATTCTTTAGATATCCTCTCCCTATTGCCCCTGCCATATCAATCAGAGCTCACACCCATTGATAACCATGACAATGGATGAATGCACAGCTGGGTGATTAGCAGTATGGAGGTATCTTATGTAAGCTTAATCAACACATGACATCAGAGCTGCAGATTTCTTGTGTTAATTTAATTGGGTGATGGTGATTGGTTAATTGACTTTCAGTGTTTGTTGTATAAGTATGTGGTGAACTGTGTCATTCTCCCTTTGTATCCCCCTGAGGAAGGTCCCATTCTGTAGGACCGAAACATTGGGTTTCTGGATGTATTTTTGCTTTCACTAATACACTTTGATTTTCAACATTGAGTGCTGTCTCTTGTTTACCAATCCTTGGAACGGTAACGTATAACTACATTCTCTATATGGGACGTGCACCTGTGGCTTACCAGCACCTATTGGAGTGCCAACTGCCTTATCTGACTATTACTCTCTTATGAGTTGAGCACCCAGGACTATTATTTGCGCTGCTCTACAGCATATTGAGTAGAGCATTTTTGGATATTTTTTTCATTTCATATCACACTCTTCCTATTGCTTTGGGGATTTACACATTGGATCATGGAGGAATTTGCTGATACTGCAGGACTCTTCTCCTCTATCTCTGACACGCTTACCTATAGCGAGGCAGAAATAGCATCCATCAGATATACTGAAAAATTTGATGAGGTACTCGGACCTGAAAAACCATCAGAAATTTATAATGATCTGGTGAAGTTAAAGAAGAGGGAAGTTGACTATTACCTGCATGGGGTGACACTCTCTCACTACCATCGAGAGGGGTTGCTACCCAGAGGGTTCAGGATTAAGAACCAACCAACCATAGGTAGGAACGATCCCGAATTCTGCAGAAAATGGATTGGGATACTCAATAAGTGCTCATTTGACCTTACCATACTGGTAATCGAACAGTCCAGTAAGGAACTGGGGAAACTTAAAAAAGAGATCGATACTATCTATTCCAAACATGGTGATACCCTCAGTGCTGATACCAACACTAACTGGACTGACAAACTGCAGACCACCATAGATGCGTACCGTGAGGGGCTGGTCAAATACAAGCGGGACAAGCTGAAACAGGTTAAGATGGACTACAAAGATCGACGTGTTTATAAGTGGCTTCTGGGGATTGGAGATAGCACACAGAGCTCCTCCAGGGGCAGACGCCACTATACACATACCAGGAAGGCAGCAGTATCTGGTGCAGCATACAATATAAGTGATACATACTTTTCTGATTCACAAGAAGGCACGTCTGCGGATCCTTTTTTAGGAATAGGTACGACAGGACAAAAAAAAAAAAAACCCTTACCCGACTCCGATACAGGTGGCAGACCAGGAGAGGTGGGTGGAAACCACCGATACCCACTACGGGACTCCAGAAAGGAGAGAGGAGAGAGGGGGGAGAGAGGAAGATGGAGAAGACGGTAGTCTACAACATCTCCGGTCATGCATTGACTACAACAGAAATTGATGTCCTCCAGAAAGGGTTATCGTATGTACCTACACACAAACAGGATCCGTTCCTATGGGAGGTTGATCTTTTCAAGCTCAATAGACAATTGCGTCTAAAAGATTTTTATAGCAAACCTACAGGGGATACATCAACAAGCACTCTCAGGGACCCAATTACTGGGGGCCGTTTCAAGACTAGGAGTTCATTCGATCCTGTGGTCGTGAACCATAACATCACCACATTTATGAGTCTTGTGGAGAGAGATACTAGACAACGTATCAGCCAATACAGAACTAGTTTCCGTAACATGACCAGGGAAGAACATGAAGCACTGAAGTCACTACGGGCGAATACAAATATCATCATACGCGCAGCAGACAAGGGTGGCGGAATTGTAGTCATGGCATACTCTGACTACAAAAAGGAAATCTCCAACCAGTTCGGAGACGATACTAACTACAAGCGTCTGAAATCAGACCCAACAATGCCGTTCAAGAAGGAGATTGACTCTATCATACAGCTAGGACTCAATAATTCGTGGATTGCGGAGGAAACAGCCAAGTTCCTGATGCAAACATACCCCATTACACCGGTCATTTATATACTCCCTAAAATACACAAATCTCTGACCAAGCCTCCGGGGAGACCTATCATCTCGGCACGGGGTCCTTGTGTCATCCATTATCACAGTTCTTGGATTTCTACCTTCAACCCATGGTGATGCGGATGGCCTCATTTGTCAAAGATACAACTGACTTCATCCACAAATTGGAAGGCATTTCGCCGGTTACTGCAGATACTATACTGGTAACCATGGACGTGGGCAGTCTATATACTAACATCCCACACCAGGAGGGCATTGAAGCGATCCGTGACCACTTCAGTAAGTTTGCGGAGCACAAGGGGCCGCCTCCAGAATACTTGTTATTGCTGCTGGAGGTGATACTTCATAAGAACTACTTTAGGTTTGAGAAAACCTTTTATCTGCAACTAACAGGCACCGCTATGGGGTCAAACATGGCACCGGCGTATGCCAACCTGTTCATGGATACCTACGAGAACACCCATTTGCTTACCGATGCCCCATTTGCGGACCGTATATCTAACTACTATCGCTACATTGATGATGTGTTCCTGGTCTGGCGAGGACTGGAAACAGAGCTTCTATCATTTACTGAGTATCTAAACAAAATTCCATGTACAATTAGGTTCACAGCTAGCTACAGTACCATTGAAGTTCCTTTTCTTGATACCATTGTTTATAAGGACAATGGAAAACTCTGCACACGTCTATTCCAGAAGCCCACAGATAGGAACACATTATTAAATGCAACCAGCCATCATCCACCACCATTAAAAGCAGGTCTCCCTTTCTCACAACTACTACGTGTCCGGAGAATTGTGAGTGACCCCAAACTAGTGGAGTGTGCACTTCTGGAGATGGCCTCTCGCTTTCTAGAGAGGGGATATGATCCCAAAGAAGTCAATAAGGCACTCATCAAAGCCAGGATCCCAAAGAGGGAGGAGCTGCTGTCACCAACAATGAGGACCACTGATTCTGATCGCTGTAAGGTGGTCAGCACTTACAGCACTGCATCTGGACATATCAAAAGGTCTATACAACAACATTGGCATATATTGGCTAATGATCGCAGGATTGGGAAAGACTTTAATGCTCCACCCCTTTTTTGTTACAAAAGAGGCAGAAATCTGGGAGATCTGCTTACACAGTCTGATCCCAATGACAAATACATGCCAGCCAAGACCTGGCTGGCGAGAAAACCGGGGTCATACAGATGCCATGGCTGTACCAACTGCCAGTTTATGCAAACAGGAAGTACTTTTGCTCACCCTCAGACTGGCAAGTCTACAAAAATTAAACAATATTTAAACTGTGAGTCTAAATATGTAGTGTACTTCATCAAGTGCCCATGTGGGCTCTACTACGTCGGAAAGACGATGAGAATGTTAAAGGAACGTATCAGTATTCATCGATGTGCAATCAGGAAGGCACTTCTGGGTGCTGAAGATGACGATGATTTGAAACACCAACCGGTGGCACGACACTTCAGGAAACACAGACACAGTTTAGCAACTCTAAGATGCATGCCCATTATACAGGCTCGTGCCCCTACCAGGGGTGGCGACAGGAATAAACTACTATTACAGCTGGAAGCTAAAGCTATCTTTGATTTAAGTACAATGACCCCAAAAGGGCTTAACGAGGATTTTAAGCTAAATTGTTTTCTTTAGGTCAGATCCTGATGATACCTATGGACATGTGCGTGTGTGGACAATCACATTAATTTCACTGATGTGCTTCATGGTATAATATCCTCTGTTGCTCTCCTTTGGTTAGAAGTCTATACATATTTATTCATCATTTGTTTACATGCAAGTTCTACTTATTGTGGTATTCCAATATGCACTTATGGTTCATATGACATAGTCTGGCTCTGCCCTCTAGTTATGTCAGTACATGCCATCATGATCCCCACCACTCCCCCACACTCCCCCACACCTATATGTCCCTGGTTCTATTATGTTTCACTTATGTATGGCACTACCTGCTTTACTTCTTTAAAAACCCTCTCCCTGCTGCCCCTGACATATCAATCAGAGCTCAGACCCATTGGTAACCATGACAATGGATGCAATACACAGCTGGGTGATTAGCAGTATGGAGGTATCTTATGTAAGCTTAATCAACACATGACATCAGAGCTGCAGGTTTCTTGTGTTAATTTAATTGGGTGATGGTGATTGGTTAATTGACTTTCAGTGTTTGATGTATAAATATGTGGTGAACTGTGTCATTCTCCCTTTGTATCCCCCTGAGGAAGGTCCCATTCTGTAGGACCGAAACGTTGGGTTTCTGGATGTATTTTTGCTTTCACTAATACACTTTGATTTTCAACATTGAGTGCTGTCTCTTGTTTACCAATCCTTGGAACGGTAACGTATAACTACATTCTCTATATGGGACGTGCACCTGTGGCTTACCAGCACCTATTGGAGTGCCAACTGCCTTATCTGACTATATATATATATATATATATATATATATATATATATATATATATATATATATATGTAGAGGTATCAGCACCGTGTTAGCCGAGCTTCAATAATCAAAAAATAAATAGATGATACCGTTCTGTGGCACGTTTCACATTTCCACACCTACCCACACCATTTATATCCACTCCCACTCCACAAACACCTTTTGTAAAGCACTGTATATACTGTGGGCTCTCCATTCATTTATATTCACACAGATACACACACACACTCTTACATAACTTGCTTTCAGTAACCTTTTGACACCTCTAGCCATAAAACACATCCACACCGGGGGAAAGACTAGCACAGATAACATTCCAAGAGACACTGTTTTTAAGTATACCTTTTGCTTGCTTCATTCATTGTAACATCGAAGGAAGAAGAGATCAGTGTATCTCGAAAGCTCGCACAAATAAAAGCATTTCGTTAGCCACAGAACGGTATCATCTATTTATTTTTTTATTTTATATATATATATATATATATATATATATATATATATATATAGATATATATATAGATATATATATGAATTAAACACAGAATAGGTGCCACAGTCAAATCATCTCTGAGAGACCTAATAATACACAGAACCAGACATCAAGGTAAAAGTTACCTTCTGGCGGTGCTACCGACCCAAAGGAATTTATAAACACAAAAAGAAAAAAGAAGGGTCAAAACAAAGGGGCACTCAAATAGTATGCAATGGAGAAATAGAAAAATGGACTTTATTAGCAATTTATCATGATTGCTAATAAAGTCCATTTTTCTATTTTTCCATTACATACTATTTGAGTGCTCCTTTGTTTTGACCTTTCTTTTTTCTTTTTGTGTTTATATATATATATTATATATTCACTGTTCTTCTCCATGTAAGGACCACTATTAGGGTGTGATTAATGTATTTAGCCAATCCACCTGTAACTGCTTATTGAGCAGCTTGTGGGAGGTTATTCCCTCTTTTCAAGGTATATATTCTCCCAGTAAGGTCCCTGTAAATTCACTTTCACTTTACTTGCATACATGTAAGTATCTTCACTGATATATACCAGATTTTAACTGCACTAAGTTACATAAGCTTATGCTTAGGTTATTAACCCCTTCAGGGTATATTTCACAGAACATTTGTATGCATTTCACATAGGGACCTGTTACTGAGATTTACCTTGACATTGGTTAGCAGACTTGTCATTATTTGATCAAAGGATATAACCAAAAGTCTCCATTGTCTTACACTGTGTATATTTATTTCCCCATTTATTGTTAGCCCAATGGGAGAAGCGCATGAATTCACTTTCTGTTTTTTCACTTTTTAATCTAGCACAAGAAAGAGAAAAATCTTACCACAGCCTATATAGGAGTAAGTGAGGTCAACGGCTTAGGTAACCTAAAAATATGGTATTGGCACCAAAAAAATGCTTTATTAACCTTACACTGCCAATATGAAACACTTTTATAGAATCCGTTAGAAGCATCGAATTCAATAAATTGCTGGCCTAATATTGAATTTTTAGGTAAAATCGACTCCTGGCTGGCATTAGGCCTGTCTTTCCTATGTTTATAATTGTCACAATACTGACCATTATATACAAAAGCAAGATAAGCTAAACCAACCTGAAATAGATGATAACATAGTTATAAAAATACATTACAGTAAATATTAACCCCTTCACAGCACATGAGTAAACTAGTCATGGATTTTTATGACTAGCTGACTACAGAGGGGTTTATATATATCATATTTGCATAAAACTATACTACTTGCATACCTTAGTGGCTAGTAAAGCATAGCCATGAAATCATTTACTAAATGCCAAGGTAATTAAGAGGTTAATGCCAGATTGCTTATTTATAAGCTATTCTCTACGCTGGTACAGGTACCTGGTGATATTGAGCTACTACACTAGACTGGCATTAGTCCTGTCTTGCATATGTACATAATATCCACAATATAGATAGCCAGTTTTATTTTGCCACTTAGAATAAGCGATAAATCTAAAAAAAATGGATGTACACGTGTACAAATATACAAATGAAAATAAATATATTAATAATAAAGAATATATTTCCAATATATAAAAATAATAATATGAATATTATGTAAATAAATTAATAATATGTGTGCAAATGTAAAAAGGGAGGAAAAGGGATTGGGGAGGGAAGGGAAGGGAGTCGGGGGGGGGGGGGGGGGAACACAAGGGGGGAGGGTGGAAACAGTTGAAGGAAGGGGGAAAAAGATGAAAATGGACCTGAAAAAATTAACCATATTGAATATGCATTCTAATAAACTTGAATTGTTCTGACGGGAATGTGGACCAACGACCATTTTCATTTTATTTTTGTACACACCATCAAAGTTATGTGTATCTCATGTTGGCATGGTCTATTCATATTAAATGGATCCTTGGTATCTAGTTTATTAAGAGACATGCAAGGTTTAATAATATGCATGTCTCTATTATTCCACATTGTATTGTTTTAGTCAGAACACCTCTTTTTGCACTACTTACAATATATATCCAATTGGGAAATTGTGTTTATATCAATGTTGTTCATTATGAATAGGACATTTTATATTTTGTTATTGGCCTTTATATAGTGTTATTATTAGCTGTGTCTTCTTTGAAAATATGGGGTTCACTGTATACAGTATGTCTCTTTAAATTGTTCAAAGTATATGATTGTCATTGATCATCACCTGGGACATGAGAGACTATATAAGCATTCCATTCCATATACAGCATTACCCCCTGAGGAAGTTGTAAGTCACGATGAGACATGTAGGGACATCATTATAAGCATGGATGTTCACGTCATCATAATAATGGTAGACAAATCTAAATGACGCGGAGCCAGGAACTCAGAACAAGCTATTTGTTGCCGGATTACTATATCTGGATGTGGTGCAATCTGCTTCAATTCCCGGATCTATGGTTGGCATCTTGATGTGCGGAGGGAAATTGCTAATCTTACCTGCTGCAGTCACGGAGCATGAGTATAACTCAGACAATAATGCTTACCTAATTCCGGCGTTTGTGAGGGCAATGTTTTTAGATTTGTTCAGTTGATTATATTGTCTCATCAATTTTACACATGGAGCGTGCACTTTTTTGTCTTGCTTTAAATATATATATATATATATATATATATATATATATATATATATATATATATATATATATATATATATTGTGACAGAGTTACTGACTCAGTAGGCTGGAATAGTGAATGGAGAGATGCTGCAGCCAGTTCACAGAGTGTTAATCTCCTCAGACAGAAGGAAGCACACCTGCAGCCTAATTAAGCAGGAGGCCTGAGAGACTGCAGGTTTAAAAGCAGGAAGTGACACACACACAGCGAGCTTGTTTTTCCACAGGAAGGTGGAGAGAACTCTCCCGGCTGGGAAGCCGTTGCTGTTGCTCTGGTCCCCAGTCCTGCGAGGAGCTAGGCTGCTGGGACAAGCTGGGACCCCAACCCAGGATAAAGATACAGATTGCTGCGAGGCTGGACACAGCCTGCTCCCCGGAACCGTGTTCCTGTTTGCTGTTTGGAGCTGAAACATATAAGACTTTATTCTTATTATGCTTATTGGTTATCGTGTGTGTAGCATGTTTTGGGCATGACCAGATTAGCTGGCTGTCCGGTTAGTAAGGGCTCAAGAAGAGAGTTAGTGTCCCTAACGGGACTAGGCTTTACTTTGCAAGAAAGTAGTTTCTTAAAGGGACAGTGCACCCGTATTTATTTTGGTTGTGGCTAATAAACCACTATAGTTGAACGTTTCCCACCGTGTCTAGCGTCTTACTGACCCTGCCGCAAGGCCGTCCTGCCCCAATATATATATATTAGACGTAATCACAGGCAGCACTCCAGTTGGTGGACAAAAATCATATATTGTAGTTTAACAAGACACAATACCGACGTTTGAGTCCACAAGCGGGACTTTCTCAAGGTGATGTGACTACAGAGTGGAAGTGAACACATATAAATACCCTAAAACCCCTCACATAATCAGGTGCTACACATCACAATAATTACACAATGCAGAGCATACACAGTACTAACCTCCATGATAACCTTTGATGAACCTGGCTTTGCCTGAAACACAGGGAGCCACCCATGCGATGGAACACAACTGGTGCGCTTGCGCGAGACAACAGCTCAGAGCAGGATCCAACAATGCGCACCACACTGTAAGGTGGAGCACATGTGCGAAATTGAGGCGCATGAGAGGCTGGAGCAAGCATGAATGCGCATGTGCCTACTGCCGATTGTCCATGAACTGAATAAATAAACCGCGGGGCTGATGGAAAGTCAGTATGCGCAAAGGTGAGCCTCATATCAGGCTGGATGAAGCCCAAATGCGCATGTGCCTGCCACCAATAACCCGTAAAATAAAAAAATAACAGGGCTGGTGGGAGGCAAGCATACTAGAGCGCATAAGTGGAGACAAGATGTGGCAAACAGAAATGTCACCAAGTGTGATAATACAAAATAGTGAGATCTAAATAATAATATGTACGACGTGGGCTGGCAATAGCAACCAATACATGAAAGCAAATGCTATACATATAACTAAATCAATAGCTGATTGTGTGGACCAAAGCAATCCTCAAAGAATGACCTAGCCCTTATGAAACTATCTATTAATGTGAAATCCCAAACCATAATTTGTAATCTTAATTGGTAATCACACTTAGGGGTCTATGCAGTAAGCGGCGAAAAAGCACTTTCGGCAGGGGTTTGAACTCACCATGTTTTTGGTGAGTATGTAGGAAGGCCCAAATACGTGCGAGAGCAACATTTTTCTAAATGGCGAGTAGCCGGTGGCGAGATGCTCGTCTCTCCGAGAATTTTGAAAAGGCTGCATTTATTTCAAATCTTTCTCTGTGTTGTTGGGAGAGGGAGAGAGAGAGACAGACAGAGCTAGGTGTTTGGAGGATTATTGATTGATACAGTTGGTGTGTTTTGTGATTGATTTGTCTTGTGTTGTTTGTTTTCTTTGCATATATTTTTATGGTCGGTTTGGAAGTGTTTAGGTATCTTGACGTTTAATTTCTTTTTCTGTTATTTGTGAGTGCTAGAGGTATGGACAGGAGGCGTGGGAGTCAGAGGAGTGATGCTGGTGTGACTGGTGATGCTGAGGTGAGTGGTGATCATTTGAGTAGGCGTGGGAGTGCACATGTGAGTCAGGGGAGTGATGCTGGGGTGAGTACTGTATGTGGGGTGAGTGGTGGTGGTGTGGTGAGTGCTGTTGGTGGGGTGAGTGCTGTTGCTGAGGGGAGTTCTGTTGGTGGGGGGAGTGGTGGTGATAGGGTGTCTGGTGGTGGTGGGGTGTCTGGTGGTGGTGGGGTGTCTGGTGGTGGTGATGGTGGGGAAAGTGGCGAGATTGGTGAGAGTGGCGATGGTGGCACACTGCTGCAGTCTCTTCCATTAGAAGAAGGGGAGTCAAGCCAGCAGCGGCCAAGCTTACAGGTTGCAGGTGCTCGTAAGAAAACTGGACAGGGGCCCAGAAATTTACAGTTCAACGAGGAGGAAAACCGAATCCTTGTGACTGGTATTTTGGCCAACTATGACCAGTTGTATGGGCATTTATTAGTAAAGAAAATAATTGCTTTGAGTGTAATAAACTTTTTGACCATCTATGATCTTACATTTTTTTATTTACATAGAGCAGACATTTACAAATATATATCTATATATCTCTATATACAGATGCAGCCACGAGTATTAGAACTCTTGCCTGGGAGAGTTCTGGGGCAGTCTCACAGTAAATGCCGCAACATTGTCTGAACATTTCCTCAACATTTCTGTGAGATTTTTAATGGCCCATTTTATTAACATGGCAGGGGTCCCTGCAGTCCCATCCAGTTTGAAATAAACTGTTTACTTAAAGAACATTATTTTATTATATTTAAAGGCAGGACCAGTTCAGCCGTAAAATAAAAATTGTGGGAAAACTTTCGACTATCTGTGTCCGCCTGTGGCAATCAGGTCAGGACTCATAGGAATTGCAGAAAATGCTTTCATGACATCAAAAGGCAGTTGAATTTCAAAATACAAAGTTCCAAGATGCATGCTTCAGGCACAGGAGGAGGGCCTTCAGCAACCCCTCTAACGGCTAACTCCATTGGAGAGCAGCTGAGGGATACATTTTTGCCGGTCATTCTTGAGGGTTTGCCTGGTGATAGGGATATCGGGGTGTATGATCACCTGTTTTCCCCAGGTAAGTAGTTTGACAGGAGTACCCATTTTGTATAGAAATGTTCAATATACAGTGGTGTGAAAAAGTATGTACACCCTCTTTGAATTCTATGGTTTTACATATTAGGACATAATAACAATCATCTGTTCCTTAGCAGGTCTTAAAATTAGGTAAAAACAACTTCACATTAACAACAACACATGACATATTACACCGTGTCATGATTTATTTAACAAAAATAAAAGTCAAAATTTAGAAACTATGTGTGGAAAACTAAGTACACCCTTACAGGTTCCATAGGAATTAAGATGCTATGTAGCAGACAGGTGCTGCTAATCAAATGCCCTTGATTAATTGATCATCAGTAAGTGTGACCACCTCTATAAAAGCCGAAGTTTTAGCAGTTTGCTGGTCTGGAGCATTCAGGTGTGTGTTAACACAATGCCAAGGAGGAAAGACATAAGCAGTGAACTTAGAGAAGCAATTGTTGCTGCCCATCAATCTGGGAAGGGTTATAAGGCCATTTCCAAACAATATAAAGTCCATCATTCTACAGTGAGAAAGATTATTCAAAAGTGGAAAACATTCAAGACTATTGCCAACCTTCCCTAGAGTGGAAGTCCCAGCAAATTCATTCCAAGGTCAGACTGTGCAATGCTCAGAGAAATTGCAAAAAATCCAACAGTTACAGTACATCTCAGACTCTACATAATCCCTAATTATTAAGGGAGCAGATAAGGGTGCGTGATTGTAGTACAGCATAGGAATGATTATCGCACGGAGGCTCTTCGGCAACTCTGTGATGTTTCTGTTACGCCGGAGTAGCCCGCAGACCAGACCTGTCCCTAGAACTGAGGTGGCAGGTATGAATACACACACCGACAGAGCGAGGGACCTGTCCGGGTTGTGGTATTAGATGGTGCCAGGCCAGATGGGGAGTATTGCGTGAATACTTGCCGGTACCGGTTTTTCCAGAAGAATGGTCATTGCCGTTGCCGAGATCAGGGGTAGGAGAAGTATGGAAGGATCGAGGGTGAGAGCCGTGGTCGAAGGGACGATCCAAGAACGGCTTCTCCGAAAATTTCCTCCTAAAAATCTTCAGGAGGCTTGGCGCATGGATGTCTTTGATCGGAACCCAAGACCTCTCCTCGGGTCCGAAACCCCTCCAGTGGACCTAAAACTGAAGCTGCCCCCTGGAGATGCGGGAGTCCAGTTAGGCTTGTACCTCGTATTCTTCGTTATTGAGTGCCGTGACTGGATCTGGCTTGCTGGCCTGTTTAGAAAAGAAACGATTGGCAATGTGGGGTTTTAATAGCGAGGCATGAAAAATGTCTGGGATCCTCATGGAGGGTGGTAGTTTACGGCGAAACGCCACTGGGTTAATGTGCTCCATGACGGGAAAGGGACCCAAAAATCTAGGAGCCAATTTAGGGGAAGGTACTCTCAAGCGGATGTTTCTTGAAGAGAGCCATGCTAAATCCCCTGGCTTGTAGTTGGCTGCCGGCCAACGGTGGCGATTGGCCTGAAGTATAGCAGTATCGGCGGCCTTGTGGAGAGATGATTGTACCTTGGACCAAATGTCTTGGAGAGTGGAAATCCGTTCGTCTACCGCCGGTACCCCAGAAGCAACATTGGAAATAGGTAAGCAGGGAGGGTGAAACCCATAATTGACAAGGAATGGAGATTCTCGGGTGGATTCGCTTCGGGCCGAAATGACGGCATACTCTGCCCACGGGAGGGGTTGGGACCAATCGTCCTGGGAATCGGAGCTGAAACATCTGAGGTATTTTTCCAGTGACTGGTTAGTTCTCTCTGTCTGTCCATTGAACTGGGGGTGGTATGCAGAGGAGAAGGAAGAGACAATTCCCAGTCTTTTAGTGAGGGTCCTACAGAACTTGGAGACGAACTGGTATCCTCTGTCAGAGACAATGGAAGATGGAATGCCATGGATCCTAAAGATTTGCTCGGAGAAAATGTCTGCTAGGGCGGGAGAGGAGGGCAGTAACTTGAGGGGGATTAAGTGGGCCATCTTCGAAAACCTGTCTACGACAACTAAAATGGTGTTGAAGACCCTAGACCTAGGGAGATCGACTATGAAATCCATGGAAATATGGGACCATGGACGAGCAGGCACTGGCAATGGGAGGAGAAGTCCCTGAGGTCTCTGTGGAAGTGTCTTGTTCTGGGCGCATACAGGACAAGCGCAAGTTTATTTCGCAATGTCTTTAGACATACTGGGCCACCAAAAGTTCCCACGAATTAAGTCTAACGTCCTTCTAAAGCCCGGGTGACCTGCGGGTTTAGAAGATTTCCCCAATCTAGGAACTCTGGAATGAATCTGGGCGAGACGAGAAGCCTGTTAGAGGGGATTGCCGTGTTTGAAGGGATCTGTTGCTGGTCCCTTTTGATCTTGTCTAGCGATTTGAAGGTGGAAGTAGCCAAAATTCTTTCGGGAGGTAGGATGGGTTCCAAAGATGCCTCAGGCCTGTCTTCCGAGGAGTTTTGTCTGGACAACGCATCTGACTTCATGTTCTTCGTTGAAGGGATGTAGGATAGTTTATAGTTGAAGAGAGAGAAGAAGACTGCCCAGCGAGTTTGTCGAGGACCGAGGTGACGTGCTCCTTCAATATACAGAAATGTTTGTGGTCCGTTAAGATAGAAAATGGCTCCTTTGACCCTTCCAACAGATGTCTCCACTCTTATAGTGCCATCTTAACAGCCAATAACTCTCTGTTGCCGACGTCGTAATTCCTCTCGGCGGAGGAGAATTTCTTAGAGAAATACGCACAAGGGTGAAGTTTATCCTGGGGTGAGAACCTCTGGGATAGTACTGCCCCTGCACCACAGTCCAATGCATCAACTTCTTTTACAAAGGGAAGATCCGTGTTGGGGTGGCGCGCAGGATCGGTGCCGTGACGAATGCCACTTTTAGGGCCTGGAAGGTGGAGATAGCTTTGGCGGACAAGGCAGAAGGGTCAGCCCCTTTTCTATTCAACACCGTGATGGGGGCCACTAGGGTGGAGAAATTACGAATGAACTTCCGATAGTAGTTCGCAAATCCAAAAAGCGCTGGATAGCCTTGAGAGTTTCTGGCCTGGGCCATTCCGTAACTGCCTTGGAGTTTACCTGGATCCATCAAAAAGACTTTGTCCGAAATAATGTAGCCCAGAAATTTGGTAGAGCGTTGATGGAAGGTACACTTCTCTAGTTTGGCGTACAGGTGATATTCGAGTAGACGTACGAGGTGTGACGAATGTGATCCTGGAGATTTTTGGAGAAGATCAAAATGTCATCTAAGTAGACAATAACAAAGATGTTGAGCACCACAAAATACGTCATTAGCATTACATAAACCAAAAGGCATGACGAGGTACTAATAAAGCCCACTGCGGGTGTTGATGGCCGTCTTCCACTCGTCGCCCTGCCTGATGTGGACCAAGTTGTAAGCCCCACGGAGATCCAATTTGGAAAAGATCTTAGCCCCTCACAGTTTATCGAAGAGTTCAGTGATCAAGGGGAGAGGATAGCGGTTCTTGATGGTGATACCGTTCAAGCCTCTGTAATCAATATATGGCCTCAGAGTACCATCCATTTTCTTCACGAAGAAGAACTCCGCTCCCGCCGGGGAACTGGAGGGCCATATGAATCCTTTCTCAAGATTCTCCTTTATGTAGTCTTCCATGGCTTTAGACTCAGGTATCGACAATGGGTAAGTCTTGGACTTGGGCAAGGTGTATCCTGGGACTAAATCAATGGGGCAATCGTAGGACCGATGAGGAGGCAATTGTTCTGAGTGGACCTTGTTAAAGACCTCGCGGAAAGGGTGGTACACGGGGGGAAGAATGGAATCGTGAGTCAGTGTGTTAGCCAAGAGTTTGGGAGACCTCCCTGACCTCGGTTTCCAGGTGATGGGGGTAGGTGAGACCCAGTCAATTGGAGGGTTGTTCTTCTGCAACCAAGGTAGGCGGAGGGTTACTGGTGTACCTGGGGCCTGGATGGCATCAAGGACCAGGGTCTCGCTGTGGGAGTAGGTAGATAGGAGGAGAGGTACGGTCTGTAGCGAGATAAAGGCTGCAGACAGCGAACATCCGTCAATCCCAACCAAGGCGATAGGTTGGGCCTTCTTCACCAAAGGTATCCGGTTCTGTTTGGCGAAATTGAGGTTTACAAAGTTTCCTCCAGCACCGGAGTCGATAAAGGCAGCAGTAGATGTGCGAAACTCAGCGCCTGCGAGAGAAATAGGAATCGTAAGTTTCTTAGGCAGTGCCTCCTTGGGGAGGGGACGAGAAGAGATAACACACAGTGAGAGCCCCTCCATACTCACTGAGTGTTCCCATTTCCCGGACACAAAGGGCATGCACGGACCAGATGTTCAGGAGTTCCACAGTAGAAACAGAGTTCGCCGGCGTAGCGGTGTTGTCGTAGTGGATTCCGGATCTGTTGCACCCCTAATTGCATTGGCTCGGGAGGCTCCAGTGCCAGCTGCTGCGAAGGAGACAGTCTAGGAACCAGAGGAGAGTTGGGGAAGGGTGCTTGGAAGGTTAGTGGCCGGGCATGCTGACTTTCCGAGCGCCATACCTGGATGCGTTGATCAATGCGTACGGCCGTTGATGAGCACCTCCAATTGGTCTGGCCTGGGTTGCCGAGCAAGCTCGTCCTTGATAGACTCCAAGAGACCTTGCCAGAAGACAGAGATGAGCGGCTCTTGTACCCAGTTCATCTCGGCGGTGAGCGTGCGAAATTCCACTGCGTACTGTGTAACCGATTTTCGCCCCTGAGTTATCAGAAGGAGGGAAACAGAGCCATCTCCCGGCGTGCAGGGGAATCAAAGACTTGTCGGAACTCACCCTTGAAGGCTAGGTAGTCTTGTGTCAGGTCTGGGCGCAACTCCCAGACTGGCGAGGCCCATGCGAGCGCGCTGCCCGTCAGTAGGTTGTACACGTAGGCTACCTTCTTCTGGCCGGTGTTGTACTGAAGGGGTGCCATTTCAAATTGAACCTCGCACTGGTTAAGGAAACCTCTGCACTCCTGCGGGTTGCCAGCATACGGCTTGGGAGGCGGTATCTTCACGTCCAGAGTGCTGGGTCTAACTGGTTCCGCAGCCTGTGGAAGAGAAAGAGATACAGGTGCTACCGGTACCTGAGCCGAAAGTTTGGCCATTTGGTGTGTTAGGGCCACAATGTGATCGGCCATGGCCTGGTTTTGCTGTATCAGTGTAGAGATTGCTTTCCTCAGTTCGGCCTGATCTGCGTCTTGTGGGCTCGTCATAATGTTACGCCGGAGTAGCCCGCAGACCAGACCTGTCCCTAGAACTGAGGTGGCAGGTATGAATACACACACCGACAGAGCGAGGGTCGTGTCCGGGTTGTGGTATTAAATGGTGCCAGGCCAGTATTGTGTGAATACTTGCCAGTACCGTTTTTTCCAGAAGAATGGTTGTTGCCGAGATAAGGGGTAGGAGAAGTATGGAAGGGTTGAGGTGTGAGCCGTGGTCGAAGGGAGGCAGAAGGTACATAAACAGGAACAATCCGAAGTCGAGAGCCAAAGGGGGAAGTCTGCCAAACCGCGTCAAAACTGAGAGTATCAAAGAACAAGCACTGTGAAAAACCCATACAAAACCTATGACGAGCGAGGAAGCACAGGACAGAGAGGGTATTTAAAGCTGGAACAGCCAACCAGAAGAGGGGGCGTGCCTGGAGGAGCCCAAGGAGCTTCAGCTCCCACCTGATTATTCTTTAACTTTTCTTCTCTTCTCAGGAGAATTTCCAAAAGCGGAATTACAAAAGCCAGCGTTTTCCCGCTTCCAGTTACCGCTTCCGCGGTACAGCGGCTGCTGTTCATAGAGCCCAGGTGACACTCAGCAAGAGCCAGATTGTAACCGTGCAGTGTTTGGGGGTGGAGCCTGAGCGGGGATAAGTTCAGGAGCTGTTGTGTGTGCGCTGTAAGTCTGACGTGCGCATGAGAGGAAGCAACGTGGGGTGTGTGCATGTGCGCAGAGTGGCGATTCCGTGCCGACGGCTGCGGCGTAGAGCGTGGAGGAAGTACCTCGTGGAGCATCCCACCATGCCGAGGGGTAAGTGATGCATCTGAAGGGGGCTTGCGTGGTTGTAGCGGAAGGGTCTGAGCAGTGTAAGGAGAGAGCCGAGAGCTCCACCTGTGGCGCTGTGTGCTCACATTCCTAACAGTTTCTTCCTATGATGTGCTACATTCGGACCCCACCGCTCTCTTTCTTAGAGATCTTCAGGACCTTCTGGATGAGGGCAGAATGCTGTTTGTCCTTAATGATAGGGAGATGGAATACTTATACTATTCCTACCCCATCATTCCAATCTTCCACCATTTCCCAAAGGTCCATAAAACACTGGTCTCCCTGCCTGGGATGCCTATAGTGTCCAGTATTGGATCTTTGGGAGATGGTGTTTCTCAGTACATAGATGGCTTTCTTCAGCCACTGGTACGAGAATTGCCTTCACTTATCTTGGACAGCAGTGATTTAATTAATAAACTTACCAATCTTAAATGGAAGAATACTTACCTCTGGGTGACGTTAGATGTTACGTCCCTTTATACTACAATCGAACATTCATTGGGGATGACAGCTGTCAGACATTTTTTGGGACAATCATCACTTTCACCGGCACAGAGCACTTTCATTTTAGATGCGCTTCACTTTTTACTTAAGCACAATTATTTTCTTTTTGATTGTGTTTTTTTATCTCCAGACACGTGGAACAGCTATGGGCACAAGTTTTGCACCCTCATTTGCCAACCTCTTCATGGGTTGGTGGGAGTCGTTTCACATGTTTGGAGATAAGAACCCCTTCAGGGATCATATTATTTTTTTATAAAAGATACATCAATAATTTGATTTTTGTTTGGGATGAAGCTGTCACAAAAATGTTATCTTTTATTAATATTCTTAATACTAATAATTTACAATTGAAATTCACTTATAACTATCACCGTCAACATATTCAATATCTTAATATATGTCTATGTTGATTTGCGGTTAGATTTCCACACATACATATACCGTAAACCAAATCCACGGAATACATTTCTTCACGCTGACTGCTGTCATACCA
Source organism: Ascaphus truei (assembly GCF_040206685.1). Taxonomy (NCBI): domain Eukaryota; kingdom Metazoa; phylum Chordata; class Amphibia; order Anura; family Ascaphidae; genus Ascaphus; species Ascaphus truei. Next base: position 216,106,630 of record NC_134484.1, on the reverse strand, counting down.
AAAATTTGATAAGAGGTATACTTAAGGGGCAGTTTCTTAGAGCCAAAAGAAACTGTTCTAATCAAGAAGATTTTCTCACTCAAACCTTTGATCTTTACGATAAATTTCTGGCTAGAGGATATGACACAGCAAACTTGGATAGAGCTTTAAAGGAAATAAATTCCACTGACAGTGCAAGCACATTGAAATAGGGATCGAGTTGGAGGAGATCTTCCTCTTTATATTACACAGTTCAGTACACAATCAGAACAAATAAAATCAATTGTGAAAAAACACTGGAGGGTTCTCCAACTCGACCCCTCTATTAGCTCTCTGGTCAGTGAGGGCCCTAAGTTTATTTTCCGGAAGGCCATGACTTTGGCTAATCATCTATCCCCTAATCTGTTCCAAATAGAGCAGTCAGTTATTAATAAACAGAAAGGGACTTTTCGATGTAATCACTGCATCACATGTCCTGCGATGCAGGTATCTGCCCAGTTTGCTTCCACAGTCACTGTGGCAATGGTGGGTTAATCAGGTCATTAATAGAGGTATTATGCCCGGCTGATTAACCCCAACTCACATTGGGAGTGAAGGGGTTAAAAGTATATGTATTACCCTGATGTATTTGCCCCTGTACCAGCCTTCTTATCCCCATTTTCAGCCTGTTCCCTGCCTGCAGTAATAGAAATGCATACAAACTTCACAATTGGTTTTTAGGCACAAGATTGGTGTTGTGAGCGCAGAACCAAGCGCTGATTGAAGAAGCATGGCTGTGTATGGGAGGTCTGCTTTGAAGAATGGGTATCCATTTCCAATCCCGAGATCTCGTAACCGCAAGTTCAATTGAATAAGTGACTTGCGGTTAAATCTGAAGTGGTTACTGTCAAAATGTATCACTCCTCTTGTTAACATTCTTAACTTGAAAGGGGAACGTCTATTGCCGTGAGAACTAGGTTAACCACGGAAACCCCAATAGACAGCTTTCAATTAAGTATGCTAACTTGGGAACCAAAGGGGCTAGCACTCTGATTTTTGGTGTGCAGTCCAGAATAAAGAAACCATGCACCCACATATACAATTTATTACAGTGACATAAGCAGAACATATTGTTTTAATAAACTGTCATATACTGTGTTTTAAATGTACAGTCAGGGAGAAACGTTTTCTGCAAGCCCCGGAAAAATCCTTTAGTATGTACTGTAAATATGCTAAGGGTGAATCAGCTGAGGCTATTTTCCTCTCTGCACTTCAAAGAGCCCCTGCTAAGTGGGACTCTGAGTCTAGTGAAGTGCCGGGTTGAAAAGCCTCAGAGATTCAAAGTGCGAAAATGGCCGTGAAGTTGTGGAGTGAGTGCCAGATCCCGGTACTTAGCATGAGCCATTGACACCTTGGGACCAAACCCTAGACTGAGGGTCACAAAGTTAAGGGTGGACCCCTGGTATGCTAAACCACATAGGTGTCAGGCTGACACATGCAGTTTGGAAACCGGAAAGCTCTTTTTGCCCGTTTTGCAAACTAATGCCAAATCTGGGATTGGTGGGTTAAATGTTCCCACGGAGGGGATCGGGCATACATGTTTGAGATAGGTCTGTGAACCCTATAAACTGTCTGCCAAGATATCCCCTGGGTTATTCATGACATATCCAAGCTTTGCACAGGAATCCGTTCAAGTACAGCGGTAGCGGTTCCCGGACACAAGGGGTTAACAACATCGTAACTAAGGATTTGCCCCAAATTCAGGAATTCGTTAGCCCTGGTGACTCCCAAATGAATTCTAACGAAAAAAGAATGAAATTCCTTCTTTTGGCGGAGATATTAGATCGGCAACTTGCGATCTAGCCAAACAGACTTTAAATCAGAGAATGCATTTCTTGCGCTTTCGTTCAAAGGACAATTTATTTCATTTGCCCATCCCAGTAAGTGTTATATTAGGTGTATTCTGAGGTTGTCGTGCGTTTGTCTATCAAGCAAATAAATGACAATTTATTTTGCTCTCCTTGTTGTGTTCAATCGAGAATACCAAAAATATAAAATAAGTACTGGGCTACCGTGACAGTCATGGGCAGGAGTTATGGCATTCAATCATTTATTGATTGTGATACTAAATTTGTTATATAGACGAGACCATGAGTATTCTAAAGATTGCCTTAAACTAGCCCAGTTACATTCTGTTTATATGCTGGGTGTAACCTGGCTAGTTTAAGGCAAGTTTAAGGCATTTCTGCATTGACTAATGACCCATAGGATTAACACAGCAGGGGTCCCTGGCAGTCCCATTCAGTTTGAATGGGACTGCCAGGGACCCCCACTGTTAATCTGATGGGCCATTAATCAATGCAGAAATGCTGGGTCTAGTTTAAGGCAAGTTTAAGGAATGTATCCAGCATGTACCTGGGTGTACCTGGGTCTTTTTGGCGATTGCCACTGGTTTGTGTTAGAATAACCGTGGGCACTACAGTATATCTCCTGACCTTTGGCTGTGGTAAGCAATACGTTGGCAGAACCATAAGGTACTTAAAACAACGCAACCAGGAACATTTTAGACTGAATAAGAAAAAAGATCTTAATCACCCAGTTTCTAAGCATACTGCTACTTGTCCCAGGGGCCAACCACAGCTGTTTACATTTAAGGGTATTGAACATATACCTCCCCACATTCGTGGGTGGGACTGTGTTAAGCAGCTTGATAGAAGAGAGATGCACTGGATTTTTATGTTACGCACTAGGACTCCTTTAGGTCTCAATACTGATTGGGATATCAGCAATTTTTTGTCTTTTTAAAAAAAATAACCCCCTCCCCCCCATCGCTTACACCCTCCCCTTCCCCCCCCCTGTTTTTTACCCTTCCCCTCCAATTCATTATATTTATTTAATTTATCTTGTTCCATATTTTTTCCACTTCCATTACCAGTGCATCACTCTTCTATTGTGTGATACCTTTAGGAATATTTTTATTTCTTATTTTCATGAGTCTATGGCCCTGCACTCCGGCAAGAGCAAAGATTTAAAATTTTCCTAAGACCTACGCTGGTAAACAGTAGGGGGCAGTCTCACTTGGTAGCCAAATCCCAGACTTACTGTCGCCAGGGAAGAAGTGGGACCCAGTATGCTAAGCAGCTTAGGTGTCAAGTTAACACATGCTCTGTGCAAACCAGGAGGCCACTTCTGCCCATGCTATGAACTACTGGCAAGTCTTGGATAGGGGGAAAAAAGTGTTCCCACTGAAGGGATTGGATTGGGATTGATTAGATTTATCACATTAAGCAGAGGAGAAACACTCAAAACACTAGGGAAACAGATAACAGAAACCCAACGAAAGCTAGAAGCATTTGAAGAACATGGGGAGTTCATACACTGTGAAGTAGAAATTAAAGAGAGGTTAGATAAAATAGAGGAGTCAATAATGGACATAAAAAGGAAGAAATTTCTACGAGATAAGTTAGACTATGCAGAAAATAAATGTAGGGATTGGAAGGGAAAAGAAGAGAATAAACAAGAGGGAGATTTAGTACCCACACAAAGAGATAGAAGCCCCTCAATAAAAAAAGATAAACGAGATAGGAGACAAATAAGTCAATCAGTGAAGGAAGTAAAGTACGAATCAACAGATAATAGGGAGAAAAACAGCAAGACTGATTATTATCAGAATCAAAATAAACATTGGAATAGATATGATGAGAATAAGAGATATCAGAGATTATATGAGGATAAAAGACCTCCCATGAATAGAGAGAGGGAGGAAGGTAGGCGCAGAGAAAACAGAGAGAGGTAGGAAGGAAGATTCAGACAAGATAGAGAGAGGGAGTTTTACCATAAACAAAATAGAGAGCAAGAAAGAAAATAGAGAGCAAGAAAGAAGCAAGAAAGAAGCATGGAAGATATGATGAGACAAGGGGATCTCCCGAAAGACACAAAGGATTTAGGGGGAGTAGGAGATTTGAGAATCAGGAATCTCCTTTTTTGAGACAAAGGAGTGAGGAGGAAAGAGACAGGGGTACCTATTACCCACAGATGTGGAGAGTAAATTCAGCCATAACAACAAGGGAAGAAAGAAATGGGGGAAAAAGAGAGGATGTAGAGGAGGGAAGAAGAGAACAGAGGTAAAAAATAAAATAAAAGAGGCTACAGGAATTTTTAATTTAAGGGATTTAGTATTAAGTGAACAAGAAAAAAATGTATTAAGTAAAAGTCTGAACTTTGCTCCCTCTAAAAGAACACCCTCATTTCAATTGCTAATAGATGCACAGAAGTATGTGAGAAGATTAACCCTCAAAAGATACTTCCTAAAATCCAAGGAAGAACCGCGAGAGCAGATCAGCAATATTCTAGGTGACGAGAAAGATAAGTTCAAACATAGTACTCTGAAAAAAATGTCTAAATTTTACCCAAGCCACTGTAGAGGTCCTTACTAGAAACTTTTCAAAAACTGATTGAAGAAGATTTTAAACAAATTGATAGACAGGACAAACATAAAGATAGCAGGAAACAAAACCTAACAAGGAAAGAAAAAGAAGCTATAGACAAATTATCACAAAACAGAGACGTGGAAATCAAACCTGCAGACAAAGGGGGGGGGGGGGATAGTCTTATTGAACACTAGAGACTATATAGTAGAAGCTGAGAGGCTCCTAGGGGATGAGAGTATATATGCAAAATTGAGAGGGAATCGCAGATCTGAAGATACTAAACAAATGAACCTTTTAATAGAAGACGTCAACAAAAGGGAATCCTAAGTAAAAAAGAATATGAATACATCAAAATAGATAAACCAAAAATTCCAGTCTTCTATTACCTTCCAAAGGTTCATAAATCACTACAGAATCCACCCGGAAGGCCCATAATATCGGGTATTGGGTCTCTCAAGCAGAATCTATCATCCTACATAGATACCCTCCTCCAACCCTCAGTTAAAAAGTTACCATCACACCTTAAGGACACAACTCAGGTTCTTCAAATCCTAAATGGAATTACCTGGGAGGAAGATTACATGCTTGCCACCTGTGACATTATGTCACTGTATACATGCATTGACCATCAACAAGGGTGTGAGGCTATAATGTATAGCCTTAAGAAATATGAAACTATGCAGTTTATAGTGAGTGGCATTGAATTTATACTTAAACATAATGCCTTCTGGTTTGGGGTAGAATTCTTCCTCCAGATGAGAGGAACGGCGATGGGTACGAGATTCGCACCAAGCTACGCCAACCTATTTTTACGTTGTTGGGAGGACCAGACCATCTGGTCCAATGTAAGCTATGGTGCGGGTCTCGTACTCTATTGCCGCTACATCAATGACATTATCATTGTCTGGAAGGGCGGTAAGGAAACTTTAGTAACGTTTTTTTAATATAAACTAATTCAATTTGAAATTTAAATATAATATTAGTACTACAAATGTAGAGTTTTTAGATCTGGATATCTTTATTGAAGGAAAGAAATTACAATCTAGGACCTTCTTTAAATCAGTGAATTTCAATAATTATATCACTGCATCCAGCTGCCACAAAAAAAGTTGGCTAGAGAATGTCCCATATGGTGAATTTAGATGCCTCAAAAGAAACTGCACTAAAAAGGAAGATTATGAAAAACAAATCCAACCAATGAGGGAGAAATTTATTGCAAGAAAGTACAAAACGAAAACAGTAGATAATGCAATAATGAAAGTGAGCCTAGAAAGGTCAGACATGCTAGGATACAAAGAAAAAATAGATAAAAGCACATTAATAGAGAATAAACTCCCATTTATAACCACTTTTAGTATGCAGTCAAATAAGATTAAGGGGATCCTAAAGAAACATTGGCATGTTCTAGAAAATGATCAATGGCTGAAAGATGTGATTGGTCCTAAACCAGAAGTTATCTTCTCGAAAGCATCAAATCTCAGGCAGAAATTGGTACCCAGCTATATGAAAAACAAAAAAGAAGAGTGTTTGCTGACTGGTATCACAAAAGGATTTAGTAAATGCTTAAATTGTAAGGCCTGCAAGAATAACAAAGAACAGGAGACAAAGATAAAAGAATTTATGTGCAACATATCCCTTGTAAAATACACAATTAAAGCAAACATTACATGTAACAGTAAGGGTGTGATATACAGTATGCTCGCGAGTGCAGTTGTAAACTACAGTACGTAGGGAGGACAATCCGGAAACTAAAAACCAGGATAGGGGAACACATTAGAAATATACTAAAAGGATTAGAAACACATAGGGGGCTATGCACTAAGCTCAATGGCTTTGCGTTCTGATTTTGCAAAAAAGCAGGTTCGTTAAAAAGTGAAGCCGGGGACGCGATTCACTAAGGCCTTGAGCCCATTTTTTAACGTACCTGCTCAAAATAGCTCAGAACAGCCACAGCGTACGTGATGCTTTTTTCCCTCCTGCTAGCATTCATACCATTTACGTACGCTATCTGATAGAAAAAAAATCCGCATGTAACATTTGCATGGAGATTTGCAATCTCCATGCAAGGCTGTTACAGGCGATCGTACACTAAATAAATACATTTTAATAATAGTGTACATGAGCAGGGGGTCTCCTGAGCTGAACCGCATTGGTTTCAGGTCCAAAGTCCCCCTACTTCAGGAGATATAGGCCCCGTTATGGGGTGCCGGTATCCCCTGCACTATAAAGCTCCCGCGTCACATGACCGGGACATTTAAATTCTGCAGGGGATACCGGCACCCCATAAAGGGGCCTATATCTCCTGAAGTAGGCGGTCCCCGAGGCTGAAACCAATGCGGTTCAGCTCAGGAGACCCCCTGCACTAGTATTAAAACACACATAACAATAAACAATATTTGATTACCGTGGCGGAAAGCCGCTATGGTAAGGAAGCTGCTTTAATGTATTTTTAATAATAGTGTGCGGGAGCAGGGGGTCCCGTGAGCTGAACCGCATTGATTTCTGCCTCAGAGACCCCCTGCTTCCTGAGTTACAGGCCCCGGTATGGGGCATCGGGTGCCAGTGTCACCGCCATCTTTATAGCGTCCAAGACGCGACGTGGGCTCTATAAAGATGGTGTCCAAAACTGGGGCCTGTAACTCGGGAAGCAGGGGTACTCTGAGGCAGAAATCAATGCGGTTCAGCTCAGGGGACCCCCTGCTCCCACACACTATTATTAAAATTTACATTAATGCAGCTTCATTATCTTAGTGGATAGCCGCTAAGGCAATGAAGGGGTTAAGACACATTAGCATGTTTATTGGGGACAATTGCCCCCAATAAACAACACACATCCCCCCGCCCCCTAACACATACAGTACTGTAATTGGCAAAATTACTATTATCCACATATTGATAATAATGCATTTGCCCATTTTAAATACATATACATTACAATAAATACAGTAAAAATATATTACACTTACAGGCACCCACGATGGCCATCTTCATCCTCATCTTCATCCTGCCCATGGCCCTCCGGTGCTGCAAAACATGCACAATAATCACAATAGCCAATGTAATGTCCCTTAACTCCTTAATCACCATAGCGGTTATTAACCGCTACAGTCATTAAGGGGTTAACCCACCCTCACCCACCACTCGGGAGGCCTACATACCCTCCCACACTAACCCCCCACCCCTTGAGGCCTAACCACCCTCACCCACTACCCAGCCGGGAGGCCTACCCACATACCCTTGGGGCCAATACCCCCTCCCCCCACCCCCAGTACACACAATAAAAAACAATACACAGCCCCACAATAAACATCATTCTATTTATTAAATACATAACCCACCCCCTGTGTCCCCCCATAAATACATGATTTATTCTTTTACATACAGGGTTCATACCCCAGGCCCACGTGAGTCCCCAGTGGGAATGACGGGTCACCTCACAGACCTACAGGTTACCAGCAACTTGTTTCATACAGGGTCTGGAGGCCTGTTGGTGGGTCCCGCCAGGTGCCATGGCCCACCAGGTGGTCACCGTTGGCCACAATTTTGTCCCCACATAGGCCCGCGGATGTCTGGGGCCCCCAGGTCAGACCCACAGGTGTCTGAGGGGCCTCGGGTGGTTCCCACAGGGATCTGGCGACCCACGGGTGGTCCTTACGGGTCCGCGGTGCCCCCACAGATGTGTGGCCACCGGTTCTTCCCCGCAGGTGTCCCCCGTGGACCATGCAGCCTGGTACCCGTGAAAAGCCCGAGGATACCTCAGGTGGTCTCCAGAGGTCTCTCGCAGACCCGAGGAACCAAACCTGTATGTAAAATAAATAAACCGGACCTATACATTCAATACATAAATCCCCCCCCCCTCCCAACACATACATTACAATAATGTGCAAAATAACTATTATGCAGATATGGATAATATATTATTTGCCCATTATGAAACACATAAAACATGCATAAATCAAAACATGAATTCTTAATCTTAAAATCACCACATTGCATGTTACAATAAATCCAGCATAGATTGTAAATATAAACCAACAAACCAGCAGCTACACAAATGTATATGAAATGTCACACAATTGCATTGAGTGTGTACATGATGCAATTAATCTGTGCATCATGTAACACTATGCAAAATATATGTAACAATAAAATACACTATGAACAATGTCCCCTAACCACCAATGCCATCATGAAAATTAAATAGAAACTAAGCAACATCAATACAAATAGCATCAATCAATTAATCCATTTCCTCAAACAATCACAATACAATACAAATCAATTATACAATTCCCTATTCAATTCCTAAAGCCAAACATTTGCCAAAATAATTCTAATTTAAAGTAACCACCATCATTCTAATCTAACTACCAGAAATAAGCCATTACAAAAAACCTGTACATTACATAAAATAATAAACCCTTACAATCCACGTCTGTGTCTTCTTTCTCGCCGAGGAGGGAACAACTCTCCTTCTAAGAAGAGAAGAAGGGCGTGGTGGAAGAAGATGGAAGAAGACGGAAGAAGACGGAGAAGACAATTTACAGTAGGATGGTGTACAGAACAGTCAGTCAGGCCTGCACAACTACAGTCCTTGAGGGCCGCAAACAGGCCTGGTTTTCAGGATAACCTTGAAAACCGGGCCTGTTTGCAGCCCTTGGGGACTGGAACAAAACATTTACAAAAAAAAAACAACAGTTGAACACTGACGCAAATGCGTACCCCACCAGATTGTCCTTCCAGGGCCGATGCCTTGTATGGCGCAAAATGCCATTAATTCAGTCTCGAACGCTTTTCATTAAAGGATCTGTAATTGAAAAATAGCGCCGCAATTCTTCCACAATAGTCTTTCTAAAATTATCAGGAAGCGCCTTTTTTTCGCGATTTCCTTCATAGTTCACTTTGCAGGCCCACTCGCAGTACACCAAGTAGGACAAGTGGTGCTTAAAAATTAACATGGCATACTTCTGGGGTAAACCAGCACTCATAACCCTATACTTCTCCCTGAGTGGCTGGGGCAGCTCGCACAGGATGATGTTGGGCACCGTATCGATGCAAGCATATGTAGGTTGGGTTCTGGGAGTGGGTGTGCATCTGTGAGCGGGTGTGCTTGTGGCGGCGGGCGAGGGTAGGTTGTCTGGGAGTAAGCTTTCCTCCTGTCTTGGTCGCCGTGTTGTCTCCTGGCGTGGTCTTGATGGGGTTGTCATGTTATCCTCCTCCTCAACGGCATATATGTACACAAAATCTTCTGGTGGAGGGGGTGCACTTGCTGATGGAAGGTGGTCGAATGTACCATTCATCACATCCATGCCACCCTCCTGCTCCGGCGTCGGGGATACAGGGGCATGAACACAGAGCAAATGATGTATCCTCGCTATGTCAGTCTCTATCTTCTCCATCCTTCGATCCATCTTCTGCATCCGTTGATCCATATTTAGCATGGTCTCCAGAAGCAGATCTATCTTTGCCAGCACAATAGAGTTCCCGGGGATATCCACACTTATCCCATTCAGCATGCAGTTCCATGGAGAGAAGTGGCAGCGTCGCCGAAGAAGGGTGGAGGAGGTGACCTGTGGATTTCCGGGAGAGGAGAAGCGGCAGCATCGTCGAAGAGGGATGGAGAAAGTGACCTGTGGATTTCCGGGCGAGAAGCGGCAGAGTCGTCTAAGCGCAATGGAGAAAGTGACCCGTGGATTTCAGGGGCACCACGGCAGCATCGTCGAAAAGCAGTGGCGAAGATGGCCTGTGGGTTTCCGGGAGAGCGGCGGCAGCGTCGTGCACAAGTAGTGGAGAAGATGGGCTGTAGATTTCCGGGAGAGCGGCGGCAGAGTCGTAGAAGCATAAATGAGGAAGTGGCCTGCGGGTTCGATGGGTTGGCTGCCATTTGTTTTGCGTTGAGTGTACATCACCGAATTTCTTCCTGACATAATAAGGCTTACGTGTTTTAAAACCCTTAGCCTTTGGGGTTAGCAGAAGGTTTTCTTTATTAGCCTTAGCATGTCGCTTTGGCCTTGGCTTGGAAACGGCTGTTGCCGCCGCCGCCTTTTGCTTTTTCTGCATGACAGGCACGGCAGAGGCGAGTGGCTTCCTGCGTCCATAGAATCGAGGTTGATCCATGGAAGCAGATGACACAATGCAGTATCTGTACAAGGGCAATTTCAGATAAAGATCATCGAGTGGTGGGCTATGCAAAGTGTGTAACCTTTTATTGCATGGTGACGAGGTACAGGTGTTGAAAGTGGGCATACTCTAATGTGAGTCATTAACGTATAAATACACCATCCATTTTGTGGATTCACTGCACATTGAATACACATCGACTAAATATCGAATATACATTCTTGTGTTTGTATTTCTTTCTACTCACAGCAATGCCTGTTAAAAAGATTTCAAAGGATCTCAGCATGAGAATTAAGGAGATGTACACGAGCGGATACCGAATTGCAGATATCCAACGCTGGTTAGCTGCTTCTGGCCTCGTTGTGCCATCAATCACCGTGTGCTATCATGCACACGGAAAAACCAAACAACAAACGAGGACACCAACGGTAACTAACGCGTAAGTATATTTATATAACTATATAATACAGTATATCTATCATTGTTTATATTGCTGCATATTAATAGAACAATATATTGTGTAGATCTATCTAATTTTATAGGTATTTCGGAATATTTTTATAACAACAGTATATATATTGTTTATATTGCTGCATATTATTAGAACTATATATTGTGTAGATCTATCTAATTTTATAGTTATTTCGGTATATTTATATAACAACAGTACAGTATATGTACAGTATTGTTTATATTGCTGCATAATAATAGAACAATATATTGTGTAAATCTATCTAATTTTATAGTTATTTCGGTATATTTATATAACAACAGTATATATATATATTGTTTATATTGCTGCATATTAATAGAAAAATATATTGTGTAGATCTATCTCATTGTATACTATTTTTACTGCAAATGATGTGCTGTGCTTGTGGCCTACTGCACTGTAACTTACCGGATTGTTGTTTTTCTGTATATTGTAGGGAGACAACTCTTCTGGTCGACAAAATAAGTGAGGAGAATGATGAGAAGAGTGCATTAAGGGTCAAATACACTCTGCAGGAAAATCACAATCTCACTGTATCCGAGACCAGCATAAAGAAGATGAGATGCAGAATTGGATGGAAATATGGACGTGTGAGGTTAGTACTGGACAGTACAGGAGGTAAAAGTGTTGTTTAAGAAACTGTACTGTACCTCTAAAATGATTTATTCCTTGTCATTACAGAGCGTACCCCATGATAAGGGACCTTAACAAAATCAAGAGAGTGGTCTAGGTCCAGGCCCAGACATGGATCAACAGTGGAGAAACTTTCCAGGATTGCACCTTCACTGACGGGTCTACTGTTTCGCTGAAGATATTTGCCACCTTTGCATTCCACAAAAAAAGGTCGCATATCTATGAAGCCGCGTCCAAAACACCCAGTGAAGATGCATGTGTGGGGTGCCATCTCTAGGCGTGGATCAGGATGCATCGTCATCTTTGAAGGTACAGTAAAATGTATGTCACGCTTTTGCCTTACGCACTGTACTGTACTAGTGTGCAGTTTTTTGAGCACTTTTCTTTTCTTGTTTTAGGAATCATGAATATAGCTTTCTTCCAAGAGCAAATTGTGCCTGAGATTGTGGAATACATCACACGTGAGTTCCCAGATGATCACCGTTTCTACCAGGACAACGATCCGAAGCACACCGCGTCAAAAGCGCATATTCTCGAGCGCGGTATCAACTGGGTGAAGACACCAGCGGAGTAAGTGCGGTAACCGTGTCTCATTTTTTCCCATTGTTTTTACTGTGTACTGTATCTCTTTAACTAATTCTCCTTTTTTTTCCCCCTCCAATGACAGATCGCCAGACTTCAATCCTATCGAAATGGTCTGGCATCAGCTGAAGGACCATATCCGAAAAGTCATGAAACCCTCCAAAAAGGATGAGTTGGCGCAAGGCATAATGAATTTTTGGAACGATGTACTCACCGTGGAACGATGCAATAAATATATTGACCATATTGCGACTGTGTTGCCCATTGTGATCGCACGTAATGGGCAAGCATCAGGAAGGTAGTATGATATAGTACTGTACTGTAGTATTGTAAGTACAGTATGATACAGGTAAGTATGGCACAGATTTTTTTTTCCCTGAGAGAGCAGCATTAGCAATCTGGTTACAAAGTATTTAACAGTAGTCACAGTATACAGTAGTTCCAGTATATACTAGTTTGACAGTACTAACTGCATACTGTAGTCCAATATGGAGTAGCTATACAGTACCCAATGCCATAATATGCACCTAACTGCTCAATTTTTTTCTTAGAAACAACACGAAGGAGTAGGGAGTGATCACAGGACCATACTAATTGAATGGAGTAATTAAATACATGAATGAGGTAATCAAATTGTGGGTGCAAACTGTGAACTGAAAAGTGAATCAGAAAAAGGGAAGGGGAAACACAAAATAAATGTGCCCCCTAAAAGAATTCACTAAACTGCACACCAACGAAGTGTAAAAGTTAACTTTTAATAGATTTACTTAAAACATATATTACCAAATATTTGTGTACTGTGAGTTTAAAAAATGAATTAAATCAACTCTACCGAGCATCCGTGTCATCAAATATATGATAATATTATCCCAATTAGCAACTAAATGTTGGTGGGATATAGCAGACAGGGGATGCTGTGAGTCAGGGTATTAACCCCTCTGGAGCAACTGTGAGACCAGATGGTAAGTGTATATATATATGTACAAGTCAGCGACCAGTTGAAGGAATAAATATCCAGCTATCCTGCTATATTTAATATCACTATTTGGTGATAAATGATACAGCACTTCAATGAAAAATTAAAGGTGTGTTAAAGTACATGTGCTTAGGTGATAGAGCTGGCACATGCAGTGTTGATGATGATAAATTCACGATGAAACTAACACACACAGCAATATTGAAGTGAGTTCACAGTATAAGTTCTTTGAAAACACCTATCATAGAAAGCAGGAAACGCAGGCTCACTGACTGTAGAAATAGATGACTAACTGCTAGGGTCTGCACAGATAGAACCAGGAGACTGCAGATAATAAAATAAAACAGCTCCAAGTAGGAGACTGACAACATTGCGCGTCCAGGACTTTTTGCAGGCACGAAGTGACTGTATGAAAAATCATAATGACTTTATATTAAAGTTATTGGACTTTACCCTCACCAAGAACTATTTCCTATTTAATGGCACCATTTATCACCAAATACAGGGAACGTCCATGGGGACCACTGTCGCCCCCACCTATGCCAACTTATATTTGGGCTGGTGGGAGGTGACAGTTGTCTTCGTGGAAGCCATGGAACAGTATACCACGCACATAGTTTTGTGGACTCGTTTTATAGACGATATCCTGATGCTTTGGTGTGGTACTGAGGGTCATCTGAAAGAATTTCTAACAGTCTCAATAACAACAATAACAATCTCAAGCTTACACATCAGATAAGTAGAGATCAGATTGATTTTCTTGACCTCAGCATATCCAGCAATAATCAGGGGAGGCTGGTAACTACTATTTTTTGGAAAACTACTTCAACAAATAGTTTATTACTAGCCTTCAAGCCACCAGCCCAGACATACTGTAGACAATATTGCTACAGGTCAATTCCTCCGTCTAATATGGAATTGTTCTGGTGTTGAGGAATATCATAGACAATCAGATGATATGAAAGAAAGATTTATAGCAAGAGGTCACAGCAAGAAGGTTGTGAACAGTGCATATAAACGAGCGTTGGGGACACCAAGATCTGCTCTATTGAGCAACCAACCTAAAAATATCACTGACACTAATCAGAACACGGTGAGATTCATTGGGATGTATAATAAACAGTGGGGGGTCTGAGAAATATTATGTCTAAACACTGGCACATTTTGATGGATGACACGGATTTAAAGAAAATCCTGAAAAATACTCCAAGCATGACCTGTAGGCGTGCACGTAACATCAAAGACCACCTAGTTCATAGTCATTTTCAGGAGAGTCCAACTAGAACATGGCTAGGTCCAAAAGCAACCGGTACTTACCGGTGTGGTAGGTGTAAAGCCTGTGAAAGCATCAAATGTACTAAAACTTTCTCTGACTCCACCAACACAAAAACCTTCATAACAAAGGAATTAATAAATTGTAAAACTACGGGGGTAGTCTATTTGATAAATTGTAGCTGCGGAATGCAATATGTAGGGAAGACCCACAGACCCTTTAAAATCAGGATTCTTTAACATCTGGGGTCTGTCCGGAATCAGACAGATACCCCTTTTTCTAGACATGTCTGGAAAGAACATGGAGGCGATAGTAAAGTGCTAGAATTTAATGGCATAGAGCACGTCCCTTGGGGTATTCGCAGGGGTGACTGGGATAAAAAACTTCTCCAGAAGGAGTGTCGCTGGATACACAACTTGCACACAATGGCACCATATGGCCTAACGAAGGTTTCCTTTTTTCACCATTTTTATAAGCATACAATGGGATTATGTTAACAGCTTTCCCCAGTTTAGCCTTTCATATGGGGGGATCGGTATACAGTTAAATGACTCTTAAAGTCATATGAAACGTATTGACCTTTTTTTAGGGCGGTTTTAGATTAACTGGTTAACACTTTCCTACACTACTGATCTGAACCTTATTCTTTATCAATATGGTGGTCAGCACAATAATTTTTGTGTGGTATCCTATCCTCCCTACTTCAATATAAGTCATTCCTGCCAGACCCATAGGATTATGCTCTTGCTGCTCCTGCTGCTTTTAAGATATTAGGACAATCTACCCCTTTTACTGTATGCTTGTATCTCTTTAAATTTAATCATATCAGTCATGATATGCTCAAATTGCATCATGAGTAGGGATTACTTCAGGACTGACCTTTATCCGTTTCGCATTCTGCGGTTTGAATGCTACATAATCACTGAACAGTGTTCCTATTGGCATGCAAGGCTTGTAAATAATTATATAAAGCGATTATATGCATGAATAGGTGACAAACTCGCAATGACATTGGGATTGGTGCAAACTAATAAGACACGCCTACAAGGGAGCGTACTTAAAGACCAGTGTAGCCTCGTATCTTAACTCCTCCCCCTGATGAAGTATGTCAAACATACGAAACATGCGTAGGGTTGTGACGTCATGACGGTGGCGTCTCTGAGGGAGTTGGTTCGTGCGACGCGTTCTGTGTGTACAGGAGGCTGGTAACGTAGTATCCATGCTGGGACATCAAAGGCTGTTTCATTTAGCCTGCTGCAAACACATACTGTACACAGGGTCTCCATACCCAGACTATACCAATCTACTACAGATATGTTCATGCAGATACTGAATGGGGAAATGTGATGCTACTTTATAGATGCTAACCTCAGTTCATATGCTCATGCAGATTATGAATGGGGCCAATGTGATGTTATTTCATTGATGCTAACTTTAGCTCATATGCTCACCATTGTATGAAGCATCATCATCCCAGCTACTATATAGGTGATTAACTGTGTGGTTATTTCCCATTCAGCATCAACAGTCTCACTGGGCATTACTGTGTTAATATATCATGTGTACACAGTTGATATTTGGTATATGACAATTGTATTATGTATCACATCTTGTGCGTTTACTTACCTTAAACTTATACAGGTCATATGCATATTGAGCTCTTATTAAACATTGTGCTCTGCGTCTTCCTGACTGGTATTGATGTGAGTAACATATGTTTAGCCATTGATTATTCTATCTGTATCCTATTTGATAGTACCAACCAGTGACATTATACTATATTATCTGGTGTATTAATAGAGTACTACCTAACAGGTAACTTCATATTTGGTATTTCCCAGTCTGGGTTTTTCATGAACCACCCCCTATGGGATTTTATTTAATTGTTTGTTATGTATTCATTTTAAGTCGTCGAGGTTACATTAATAACATTTCTTTATTTTGGTTTTGTGAGCTTTCACTCACTCTAGTGGGTCGTTAGGCAGGAGTGATTATACTCCACCTAGTGGGATAATTGATATCCCAGGCTACTACAGCTGTTTAAATTTCTTTGAGTGCAGACATATGGGTTTCTTCGTGTTAACCTTGAGTTAACTTGTGGTGCTATGTATGTTCATTACCCTTTGCACCGTAGTACGTACTTTTTCACTGTAATAGGTTGAGCGCTGATTTATTTCTTTTGATTGGTTATACAGTTGCAGTAATCAATTTTTGATATCTGGATCCCAGAGCTGACATTCTAAGACCCTAACACACGGGTCAGGGTTAACCAAGTGAGCTGGACATTTAATATAAGCCTGGTTAACCCCTTCACTGTCACATCAATGACAAAAGAACTACAGAATACAATGCAACCATTACGTATAAGATAAAGACAAGATTGTAAATTTGGAAGAAGAGTTATTCATTTTTCCATGATTATCCTTTACAAATAAAGTTGTTCCTTCTTTAAATCCCTTGTGTGTGTGGGGGTGGAGGGGATGTGCTACTACTTAAATTTATACCAGCTTTCCCAGACTGGTGTGTGTGTGTGTGTGTGTGTGTGTGTGTGTGTGTGTGTGTGTGTGTGTGTGTGTGTGTGTGTGTGTGTGTGTGTGTGTGTGTGTGTGTGTGTGTGTGTGTGTGTGTGTGTGTGTGTGTGTGTGTGTGTGTGACTATGGGGGGGAAGTGTATATGCAGGATTATTAGCTCAAAGAAATCTTTTGAACAGATCATCAGAATGTGCGTTTCAACAAGATTCCAACGAGACACACAGGCATGCACCTAAATGTGATGACACGCATATGCGTTTCAACAAGGTTCCAATGAGACATACACGCATGCGCATAAAATAAAAACAGTATGAAAAGAAGAGCAAGCCTACAGTAGCAAAAGTTGAAAGTATTGAATAATAAATAATACATATAGAATAAAAGATATACATTTTTATTTTTGGGGTTTCTTAGCAGAGACATACTGTATACGCATGAGCGGAAAAAAATATTTAATATTCGGAAGAAGAAGCAAAGTTGTATTTTTGTATTACTCCTTTTCCCTTTATTATCCAGTACAATACAACACTTAATTCATACAAAATACTTCTTTCCCATGTACACCATACAGTATGAACTTGTAACGTTAATCTTCAAATTACAATTACACACACACACTTGCAGAACTGTACGGCAATAAAAGACAGGTTGAATTGCTATTAGATTTTTAAGATAACACCTCACGATCGCCCACTTGAGTTTCTCGACGGTATTACAGACTGCGCTAAAATGCAATTTTCTGAACACGATTAAAACCCGAGTCAACACGCGTCTTAAGGCGGTACGGTTGGAAGAAATCGCACGCCATCAGATGGGTATTCCGAAGTATACACCGCATGATTTGCTAAAATAATGGCTACTGCATCTGTACTAAGACAATTGGATTACAAAATCCACAAATTGATAAAAATTTTACAAATGTTGGATTCCCTGTGTTTCATTCCATGTTATGAAACTTTGTCCTATTAGGTTTCCTAATTCCTCCCACAGCGTGGCATAAAATAGAGCATTTTCCTAGTACACTGGCGACACACTTTATTCGAGCTCGGCTAGTCCCACGAATTCAGGTATACCCGGGTGTATTGAGGTTTGTGACTGTTTTCTGCCCGAGTGCATTGGGTTATTTTCCAGGCAGGGATTGAAGCATTTTATTCCCGCTGGCTGCAATACTGCACAGTATATATATATATATACTGCATTACAATTCATGAATTTATGCCATCTGGTAGACACGTGAAGCATTGCAGCCTATTAAATCCTAATCATTATCATTTAACAGATCAGCCGCCCGTCAGCCAGGCATGAACCCAGGCTGGGAAGGCAAACGCAACGGGGCTTGTCAGAGGTGAGGAGCGGCGCATTCCAGGTATCTGCCAGGTAGATACTGGGTATTTGCTCGAATAAAGTGTGTCGGTGCAGTAAATAAGGACACAAAAGATACATTTGAAATATCTGTAAAAAGCAAGATAATTATGTAGAACCCTTAGCACATACATATTTTGTAATCTTAAATAGAAATATATATTTATATACAGTAAGAAAATTACATTTTAAAATTTATTTTTCACCCCTTCATCATATATTCAAATGTGTATCTCTTTTTTTGGTTTTGTCATGTCTTTTTATTATTTCATTTAAAATTGTTTGAATGTACATTTCAATATAAACCCTTTTATATGCATATTTATTGTTTAATGTGCACATTTAAAAAAGGTTGAAAGAGACAACAAATGTTTAAAGCACTCAAGCAATATACTGATTTATTTATATTCTTGTGTTAAGAAATCATCAAGTGATAAACTGTAAAACACCTGTTATTTAATAAGAAACACATTTTCCATCCACAAAATAATGAAATTAGAGTCCCGAGGTTCTTTATACAAATCTGCAAGATGTTTACTTAAGGTACGAATAAGAAGGCAAATTGTATTTTGTTCACCTTTCATAAGCTTCTGGAGACCCATCAAAGCTCTGAGTGGTATGGTGCTGAATTTAAAGTTATTTTGTTCTGAATTTAAGATCACAGGGGACAAGATTGAGTTCATCAGATTTTATTTCACATGAAGAGCTAAACTCAGATTATTTTCAACCCAGCTGTGCTTATTTATTTTACTCAGTATTTTTCTTCTTTTTTTAAGTAAAGTCTTTGTTTACATTTTTGTATCATTAAAAAGTAATGATACCATGACTAGTGCACTATGGCTTATCAGGGGCTAAAGTTTGGTGTTTCACACAAATAATTTAAAAACAACATTTTCAATTTCCAATCTCCCTACATAGAAGAAACAAAAAAATGAGATATGGGCTTCAATTTCTATTTATCAGCAGAACAGCCCTCTGGAGACACCACCCTGTCCAGTTCATCTTTATTTGCTCAGAGAGTCCCTGCTGAAAATGATATCTCTGAGCGGCCTCATTCCAGTATTGGTAACCCATCTGCGGAACTCAGTGGCGTACTCAGCTTGTCTTCCTTGACGAAGGTTGTTTAGAGATTCCTCAGCAGTTGCACCATGGTTTGGGTCATCAAAAATCAGACTCCCAGATTCGATGAATCCCTCCAGATCCCTTAGTAGTGGGAATTCCTGTTCTAATATAGGGGAGACAAGAGCAAGGGCCTCATCCTTGAGCAGGGTAATAATTAGTCCAGCCTTGTCTTGGTCGGTATTATAGATGGTGGGCTGTAGCTGAAATAGAAGTCTACATTGGTTGAGAAACCCCCGTAATTGTTGTTTTATCCCCTAAGAAATTTCCGGAAGGTGTACACGGGGAGCAGTTTGAATAGGTACAGAGTTTTGAGTGACGCACAGTTCACGTACTTCGACTTCCAAGCAGTCAAGATGATGGTAAATGTGTCCTTGTTGTTCCTGGAAGCCGGTTATGACAGGATACAAGGAATCAAACTGCTGAGCCAGGATCTGGTATGTTCCAGGCGGGATCCATGATATGGCCTGTTTATTCTGTTAAAGGGTGATCTACAGCTGGAGTGGATCCCAGTGACAGGAACAGCAGATAGTATGGTCGGGGTCACAAGCAGAGGTCGGAAGCAGGCGGCAGATATCTTGGTCAGGGTCACAAGCAAAGGTTGGCAAAGAGGAGACAAGAACAGGACTGGGACTCGGGAACATGACTGGGACTCAGGAACAGGACTGGGACTGAGGAACAGGGCAACAGCAAATAGCAACAGCAGCAAAAGCAGCAGCGAATACAGGAACCTAGCAGGTGCTAAAGGAACCAGTATAAACAGGCAACGGAGGAACAAGAAAGGAGGTCTGGCTGTAGGC
Source organism: Ascaphus truei (assembly GCF_040206685.1). NCBI lineage: Eukaryota > Metazoa > Chordata > Amphibia > Anura > Ascaphidae > Ascaphus > Ascaphus truei. Next base: position 216,086,353 of record NC_134484.1, on the reverse strand, counting down.
ATGGGACAGGTGCACAGGTGCACAGGTGCACAGGTGTCCGGTTTTAGAGTCTGGAATGTTCTTTGAGAGAGCTAGCAGATTAGCAGCAGTCCCAGTGGATGAGCATGGCTACTGTAGGCTAAAACCTGACAACAGTATAGGGACAACCACTAATTTTATGATTAATCATCAGATTATTAATCATTAGCAATAGGACAAAATGGTACTATTACAGTATATTCCTTAATAATTGCTTTTAGATTAAGTTTAGCAACATATGTAGCATCCACTAATTGCCTCTAAATTAGAAGGCATATTAAGATATTTAATTTGTTAAAACATATTTAATTAAAAATAAAATTGTTTCATATGTAAAACATATAGTAATTGCAATTTGGTAGAAAGTGATCTTTAAACAACAGCTGTATAGATTATAAAAGTTTTTTTAATGGGTAAGGTTTTTTCAGTACAAGCCACCACCTCCTCACACTTCTGTGGTCCAGATACAACTGAACCAATTCTTGATTCTTCACTGCCCAGTTCTAAGGTAAAAACAAGTCAACAAGTATTTCCTCTCTGTTTTCATCCAATTGGCATCATACTTACCACTTTGGCTGTCATTTTGCAGAGAGTAAGGGCAGGTTTCTGAGCTGGGCACTCAGAAAGGCACCATGGACTCTTAGCTTACAACTAATAACGCATATTAAACATCAATATAAATGTGGGATGTTTGGGAATAAATCAAACGTGATTATCAGTATTACCTCACTAATGTTTAACCCTATAGAGTTCCCATGCACAACGGCAATTAAAGTAGCCTCACAATACTTCCATACCACTCACTAAAGGGTCTATTCTAAAAGCGTTCATAAAAAAAAATTGCTGGTCAGTTTACGCCGACAGTTTTTTGAGCATTGCTATCACGGTATTCAGAAAGCCTTAAATTACCTGTGATAGCAAAATTCCCAAAACGGGCGAGTAGCCAGCAGCGTGATGTTTGCTTCTCTCAAAAGGGCTAACTGGGTGATTTTTTCCAGCTACAGAGAGAGCTGCACAGAGAGAGCCGCCTCCCTGCACATATCTCACAAGCGATAGCAGGCTTTTAATAAAAGTTGTAATACTAGTGTATGTGAGCAGGGGTCTCCAGAGCAGAACCGCATTGATTTCAGGTCCAGGGACCCCCTGCTTCCTGAGATACAGGTCCCGTTATGGGGTGCCGGTATCTCCTACATTTTATTCCATGGTCACATGACACTGGACATTTAAATGCATAGGAGATATTAGCAACCCATAACGGGGCCTGTATCTCGGGAAGCAGGGGGTCCCCGGACCTGAAATCAACACGGTTTTATTAAAACAACTTCATTACCTTAGCGGCTAGCTGCTAAGGTAATGAAGCTGTTTTAATAAAACGTGTTGATTTCAGGTGAAGGGGTTAACCACCAGTGCCTGTTTTTTTGTGGGTAGTGGGGGTATAAAAAAAAAACAATCACTTAAAAGAAGAATTTGCCAAAAAAAATCATTGCCTTTCACTGTATTTATCTGTCACAAAGTCACAGATTAATAACTTAGCAGTCAATGATGTAACGGGTACTTACTACAAACAAGATGTGACTGAGAGGCTGAGTGGGGATGTTAGGGTACACCGACCTCCAGCCACAAGAGCACTTCCAGAGTGCATAGTGATAGTCATATAGCTGGGTCATGGTTGGAGAAGTGAGAATAGTCGTGATACTCGCAGTGGACAGGGGTTGGAGATGTCGGATGATCGTAGAGGGTAGCAGGGGTCCAGGGATAGAGAAGCTAGAAGTCCAGATGCAATCCGAGGTCGAGGTTCGGAGAATTTGAGGGTCCAGGTACAAGCCAAAGTCAAAACACTGAGTAAGTGTTGAGTTTTAGGATTAACCCCTCACTTGATCTTCGTGGTGAAGGATGGAGACAAAAAATGTCTTTGATGAATACCTCTGATAATTTGAGGACATTAGGCAGTCCCTTAAGGGGAATGAAATGGGCTTGCTTGGAAAATCAGTCCACCACTACCAAGATGGTATTCATACCTTTGGATATCAGTAATTCCACGATGAAATCATGGATAGGTGGGTCCATGGATGATCTGGAATTGGAAGAGGCTGGAGCAACCCTGTGGGTTTGTTATGGGAGTCTTATTTTGATCACATGTAGAACATGCAGTGATAAATTCCTTGATGTCCTTCTGAATTCCCGGCCACCAAAAGGTATGTTCCAGCAGGTCAATGGTTCTCCTAATTCCTGGGTGTCCGGAGCTCTTGGACAAATTACCCCATTCCAGTACCTTCCCACGATATGCAGATGCTGTGAAAAGATGTCCTTCTGGGACTTCGAGACTCTCAGGAATGTCAGACAATAAATTTTTTTCAATTTTTTATTCACCTGTCTTCCCCTGGGCAGTGCACTGCCTTGTGCATTTTTTGCATATTTTGTTGCTGCTTGGACCTGTATCTGTAGCTGGCCACACCCCCAAAGAATCCAGTTGGCTCTAGGAGTGGGTAAGATATTCTGAAGATGTATTTCATCTATATGGACTACAAGAATTACTACAACCTTTAGTGAGTTTTGGACTTTTATTATACAATTATCTCCAATGAGATGCAGTAAATTGAGAGTACCATCATCATTTTTTCTGTTACCTTCAGGAGGTTTATGAAGTATTGGATTCTAGTCACTCACCTAGTAGTATACTCACTCCATAGAGAAGCCACATCCCTAGGATTCACTTATGGATAAGAATTAAATAATTCCATGACTATTGGAGCACCCACTACCTTCATATGTTGAACTGTCCTTTCTGTGTCAAGGCCGTAATGGGCGCTACTATGGAAGAGAAGTTATCTTCGGTAGTAGTTGGCAAAGCCTAGGAAGAGTTGTACAGCTTTCAGAATCGTGGGGCGAGGCCAATCCAGGACCACTTTTATTTTGGCTGGGTCCATGGCAAGTCCAGAATAAGAGATGATATAGCCTAAAAAGGCTGTCGTGGTCTGATTAAACTGACACCTCTAACTTTGCGACTAGATGATTCTCCCGTAGACGTAGAAGTACCTGTTTAACATTGTCAGAATGTTTGTGTATGGACTTGGAGAAGATTAGGATATCATCAAGGTAGACAATGACGTATTGGTCAAGGAGATCCCTGAAAATTTCGTTAACAGAGTCCAGGAATACTGCTGGAGCATTGCAAAGTCCGAATGGCATAACAAGGTATTGATAATGTCCGTTCCCGGGTGATGAAGGCTGTCTTCCACTCGTCCCCCTGATGGATTCTTACTAGATTGTAAGCTCCTCATAAGTCCAACTTGGTGAAGATTGTGGACCCATGCAGTCTGTCAAAGAGTTCGGAAATTAACAGTAAAGGGTACCGGTTCTTAAACATGATCCTGTTAAGTCCCCGGTAATTGATGCAGGGTCTGAGGGATCCATCCTTTTTCTTTACAAAGAAAAAACCCGTTCCTGCGGGAGACGAGGACGTCTGGATAAATCCTCTTTGTAGCTTCTCTTGAATGTATTCCTTCATGGTCTTGGTCTTTGGAGGGGATAATGGGTTGGAACATCCTCGCGAGGGAACCGAGCTGGGCAGTAGATTGATGGGGCAGTCGAATAACCGATGAGCCAGTAGTTCCTCAGATTGTGCCTTGTTAAATACGTCATGAAAGTCAGAGTAGATTTCAGACCACTGTATGATTACTTTTTCCCGTACTGAAACCCTGCATCATTTATGGAAGAAATAGAGCAGTCCTTCAAGCATTGAGAGGTCCATTGGACGGGCTCTGATTTAGTCCAGTCTAACGAGGGTTATGCACTTGAAGCCATGGAAGTACAAGGATGATATTGACCGTAGGGGTACGGATGACGTCCAATTGAATCTTCTTGGTGTGAACCTTTCCTGTCCGTAACAGAAAGGGAATGGTTTGCAGAGATAAAAATTCAGGTTGCAAGGGTCGACCGTCAATAGCCTCCAATACTACTGGGTACTTCTTGTGTACCAAGGGAATTTTAATTCTCTCCGCGAATCCCTGGTAAATGAAATTACCCCCTGAACGGGAATCCAGAAAGGCCTGTGCGGTGGTATGGAAGGTATCACTGGTTTATGTGATGGAGATTAAAATCCAAGTTGGTATTTTATTTAAGGACAAGAAGATAGTGTTCCCAGTGTTATTCTCCCGGCTTTCACTGGAACTTGGCGTTTCCTGACTTGTGAGGATAAGCAAGTACCTGATGTTCAATGTTACCGCAATATCGACAGTGTGACGATGAAGGGGTTAACCAGGCTTATAATAAAGATCAAGCCCACTTGGTAAACCCTGACCAGTGTGTTAGGGTCTTAGAGTGTCAGCTCTGGGACCCAGATGTCAAAAATTTATTATTACAACTGTATATTGATTTTGTGACATTAAAGAATTATGGGCCTTATTCAGAGAACATTCATAAAAAAAATCGCCAGGGATTTTAAAATGAATGTTTTTTGGGCGTTGCTATCACGGTATTCAGAAAGGCTCGAATACCTGTGATAGCAGAATGCCCAAACCTGGCGAGTTGCTGCCAGCGAGAGCCTCGAGCCTCTGAAAGGCAAAAATCAGCGATTCATTTCTGCTGCAGAGAGAGCAGCTCTGAGAGAGCCGCCACTCCCAGCGGAAATGTCGCCCGAAATTTATTTATTTAAATATACATTCCTTTAATAGTGTAGAGGTGCAGGGGGTCTCCGGAGATGAACCATGTTGGTTTTGTGTCCGGGGACCCCCTGCTTCCCGAGATACAGGCCTCTTTATGGGGTGCCGGTATCTCCTATGCAAGGAAATGTCCCGAGGAAGAAGGAAAACAGAAGAAGAGAAATGAGTGCTATAGAGAGCAGTAACATATTCAATCTATCTACCACTATATTGCCAGAATTTGATAAATCGTTATTAGAGAAGGGTCTTTCTTTTGCCCCTAACACTGGCCCCAATCTATTTCAGCTGTTCATTGATTTGAATAGCTATATTAGGAAAATGACATTGAACAGACACTTTAAGATCCAGGAGACAAACACCAAAAGAACTGATTCTACTATTGTTTTTGATACACAGGAGAGGGTCTGTATTTATTCGCTCACCTCGTTGCTGATGGAATCGGATTCATTGTCTGGATCATCAGAACTTATTGATACTTTTGAGCGGTCCATTCATCCCACCAGGTCTGTGGAAGTCGGCTTTGATGAGGATTGTAATATTATACATTCACCATTTGCACCCAGGTCAGTCTTCTACCCATACCAATCCAAGGGGGGATTTGTGGACACGTTCTACAATCTGGTCCTACGTGACTTCGAGCTTTTGTGTGCGAAACCCAAAAAATTCAATCACAATTTATCAAAGGGCGAGCTGGACGCATTGGACAAGCTCAAGGCTAATCACGGTATAGTTATCAGACAGGCCGACAAGGGGGGAGGCATAGTCATCCAGGATCTGTCGGCCTATCTTGCAGAGGCACACAGACTCCTGGGTGACCGGGCCTCCTACACCTTGTTAGAGTCCGATCCAGTGGACCCCTATCAGTTGTTACTGAAGGAACTCCTTACCACTGCACTGGGTGATGGTATTATTTCTAAATCTGAATTAAAATTCTTATATTCCACACATCCCCGCACTCCTATTTTCTATCACTTACCCAAAGTGCATAAATCCCTGTCCAATCCCCCTGGCAGACCCATAGTATCGGGCGTGGAGTCGATGACATCGAGCCTGTCCCAATATGTTGATTACTTTCTCCATCCCTATGTGGTCACACTTAGGTCCCATGTTAGGGACACGCTCCATGTCATCGACTCCATCTCCGATATTAGGTGGAAACCAACCTATCTGTGGGCGACATGCGATGTCACATCACTTTACACCTGCATTGAACATGCCAGGGGAATAGAAGCTATTAAGTATTGGTTGGACAGGGATCTATCATTTCCAGAAAAACACAAGTTATTTATTTTACAATGCATTCACTTCATCCTCACACATAATTATTTTTTATTTGAAGAAAATTTTTATCTACAGATCTGTGGAACGGCCATGGGTACGAGATTCGCTCCTAGCTATGCCAACCTCTTTATGGGGTATTGGGAGGAATCCACCATATGGCAAAACACCTTGCTTGGGGCGGGTCTCGTATAATATGGCCGTTTCATAGATGATATCATTATTATTTGGGATGGGGAAGAATCGGTGTTATCTGGCATTTTGAGTTCCTTCAGTGACAATCTGCTGGGATTAAAATTCACATTTGAAATTAGTAATTTGAACACTGTCTTTCTGGATCTGGCTCTCAGCATAGACACAGACTTGAATATCATCACCACCACACATTTCAAGTCTGTGTCTGTGAACAGCTATGTCCATGCGTCCAGCAATCATCACAAACAATGGCTCGACAATATTCCCTTGGGGCAGTTCCACAGAATACGTAGGAACTGCACAAGGGATATTGACTTTAGGAACCAGTCTGTATCACTTGGAAACAAGTTCTTATCTAAAGGATATGATCCGGCCCTGATTTCTGATTCGTTCAACGAGGTGAGCTCATCCGACCGACGTACCCTATTGAATCAGACAAATAAGAAACAACAACAGAAAGGGACTCGCCTTGGTTATGATACACCAGTAGTGCATTCAGGGATGGAGGCATCAACATTAAGGTTCATTACCACCTATAATAAATCATTTAAAGCCATAAATAAGATTCTGAATGACCATTGGTCTGTTCTTAAGTGTGACCCCCATCTAGGACCTACCTTGCCTGATAGAGCCACTGTCACATACAGAAAGGCTAGAAGTATCAAAAGTATTCTATCTCCCACTAGACTTAGGTCCTCTTCCACTTTAACCAGTGCCAAGCTTCAGAAGGGCTCACTGGGCAACCACCCCTGTGGACGGAGTCGATGCATTACTTGCAAGCATCTCCTTAGTCAGAATAATGTCTGCTCCTCTATTAGAGGTACCACACATGTCATTAAGAGTTCCATCACCTGTCTAAGCACATATGTTATGTACATGATCCAGTGTGGATGTAATTTAAAATATGTCGGACGCACCACCAGGACTCTTGGAACAAGGTTTTTAGAACACAGGAGAAATGCACTCAAATGTCTTAATAACCATAGTTTATCTAGACATTTTAAAACATTTCATCAACAAGATCCCAAAACTATGAGAATAATGGGAATTGAGACCATCTCACCAAATACTCTTGCTGGTGATCGGTTCAAGACCTTATGCAGGCGGGAAACCTTTTGGATCCACCAATTGGGCACTCTTAGACCGGGTGGACTTAATGAATGCCTAGATGTGAGCACTTTTGTATGATGCTTCCCTGGACGTTTTTTCCTGTCGGACTTCCTCTGCACTCTGCCATCTTTTGTCTGGATCCCTCCTGGGTTTAGTAGATCCCCCCTTCTCTCCCAGCGCTTTCTTCCCCTTCCTTTATCCCCCCCCCTCCCCTCCTCCGCGCCACCCCCCTCCCCCCCTCACCCTCCTCCTAGCTCGGAGTCAGGTAATCACTGTTCATGTATTTAATTTTATTTTCAACACAATTTCAACACAATTTGGGATATTGGGTTGATATACAATTTATTGTCACACACATATGAATTTTTATTTAGATATTAAAACACTTGAGACTGTTTCAACACCTAGTTAGTTTATTGTAATTCATGGTTCACGGGTAATAGCACACACATATGTTTAGTAAATCAATATCTATGATTGATCTTATTCACATTTTTACACTCATTCATATATACCCACTATATTTAGTACATTTCGTTTTTTCATATTAGTAGTTCATCCCCCTGATACCTCCTTTGTTCGTGGCTTATAGATTCCATTATCCTAGATGTCTGCTTTATTGCAGGACCTAAGAATGATAATATTGGCGATCATACAGAAATCAATATTGGTATTAGGGCTCTCCTGCTGTGTTTTATACTGTTATTATTACTATTATTTTTAATGTAAATTGTTTAACATGTAGTGTTAGACATGTTATGGCTCTGATGTAAGGTATTGGCAGGTTTATCCATCATATATGTTTAAACATTAGGGGGGATATTCCCCCTTGGGATCCATAGAGCTTCATATACCTGATTGGTTTAGTGATATGTGACATTTCTGTATCTTTTGTAAATGGTTCATAAGTAATTGTTTTAGTAATGCATGTTGGTTGTAAGGTTATTTTCCTTACATACTCAAGTGGCGTTTTTTAATTGTTTATATATATAATTCATCATATTTTATTGTTTAATTTCATAGTTGATCTCCACTTCACCTTAAAGTCTCATCATACGATTTAAGGCATTGTGATTGATATCCATTAACAACAAGTACCTTTTCAGCTGAGAGGGGTGTGTTTTAAATCATTATGGTCATTGGACTGGGTATAAAATACCGGACCTTTCCCCTCTCCTGACTTCCCTTTGAGAAAGTCACCCGTTGAGTGACGAAACGCGTCAGGGAGCGTCATTACGTCAGACGCAGGGACATTGACGTCATCACCGCGCGCTGGGACTGACTGATCCGCGCGATTGCTGCAGAGGCTTCCAATCTCGAAGCTACTTTAGAGGACTCCTAAGTAAGCAGAGAGGAGATCATCTACCCTGGACATTGATCGGGACGTCATCCTGGGACTGCAAAGACCAAGATGCGCTCTCTCTTCCCCCTTTTCTTTTATATATATATATATATATATATATATATATATATATATATATATCACAATTATTAAGGTTATGGTGGGTAAAAAAAAGTGACAAAAACCCTCCGCAGTAAAGCATAGAGCAACTGTAAATATTACTGTATGTTCATTTGCATGTCTTAGACAGGTCTGCAACCCTGTCTTTCCCCATTATCGCCCAGCATACAGCGCTTCCACTGCAGCAAAGGATTCTGGGAAATGAAATGCAAATGAGCACATATATATATGAAACATATAAAGTAGCGCAAACACGTGATATTGTGATTGACAAGTGAAAAATGGGGAATATGAACAAATCATTAATAAAATGGAATAATAATCCCTATACAAATGTGTAAGTGATAACCCAATGGACTTGGACCAAATAATGCATAATAATATTGGAAGGGTAATTAAACTGAAAGACATAAATACATGAGAATGCTTGGAAATGACATAGAATGAATATAAAAGCATAAAAAACGCATACATTGATAATGCAAATAAATACCAAAACTGACTAAATGAATCAATAAAAAAGGGGGAATTAAACTAATAAACGTGTAGTAATATAACATTTGTATCAATTACAATATATAACAATTGTATACCACAAATAAATATAAAAATAAATTTATAAATATACTATATGAATAACAATTGTCAATATATGCAAATAAAAATAATATAAATAATATGCATGGAAAAATAAAATAAACATGTTTATATGATAAATAAAAAGAATAGAATAATGAACCAAAGAACACCAAACAAAATTGAGTAACTGCATTTGGAAAAAACACTTAGCAGTGCCTAAATACAAATTATGTATGTAGATAAGTATACTAAAGGAATGAAGAAAAATGAATATAAAAATATTATAATGCATTATTGTCACGCTATGCAGCCCGCAGACCAGACCAGTCCCCTGTACTGAGGTGGAATGTAGAGTATACGCACCGACAGCAGAAGGGGCGTGTCCGGGATGTGGCATAGTTGCGTAGCCAGGCCTGGATATAGGTAAAGAATGGTAAAGTACTTGCCGAGTCCGAGGATATAGAAAGTTCCATAGTCAAAATCCATAGCTGAGTCCGAGGGCCTTAGAGGTAGAGTAGTCTGTAGGGAAGCCGAGTTCAGGAGTCAGAGGGGGTATTCAGATGAGCCAGGTCAATATATGTAGGAAATAAACACAAAGAGAGCACGACACAGGTTCCAGGCAACACAGGTAACAAGGACCTTTGCAGAGCAAGGAAGTGAAAGCAAAGCAGGATATTAAAAGCGGCAGTGACCAATTCGGAAGAGGGGCATGGCGGGGCATGTCAAGGAGCTGCCCGTGAGTGGCTGAGAGACCAGGAAGTAGTAGAGCACAGCTGAGAGTGCTGGATACATGGTGATGACTCCCACACCGAGCGGGGGGTGGAGACAGGCATAATAGATTATAAATCCTTGAAGGAAGCGCGCGCTCTGTAACACCAGCACCAGAATCCAAGATGGCAGCCGTGGTTGAGTTCAAGGTATGCGCTGGGTGGCGGCATGGGTAGCGACGGGGGGCAGGGGCAGCAGCCGCTGCAGTACTGGTAGTGGGTAAGGAGGGGTCACGCCGCAAGGGACGTAGCCCCAGATTCCTTAAAATTATATAGGATATTTGGGGAACTTATGTCCCCAAAGAACATCTAAATTACTGATACTAATGCATAACAAACATGCTAAATATATGTGTACTGTATACGGACGTGACAGGATTGATTTGTTCCTGAATCAAGAAAGGCGCCAATTTCGCCAATTTCGTCAATTTCGGGGTAGGAGTCTTCAGTCTAATATTCTTTGCTGAAAGCCAGACTCAGTCCCCTGGCTTGTAATTGGGAGCCTGTTGACGATGACGATCTGCTTGAGACTTGAACCTCTGAGCTGCACTAAGGAGTGCGGATTGGATCTTGATCCATGAGTTCTGTAGCGTGGTTACCCGTTCATCGGCTGCTGGCACTCCTGAGGGAGTGTTGGAGATTGGAAGCAACTTGGATGAAAGCCGTAATTCACGAAAAACTGAGATTCTTGCGTAAATTCATTATGGAGAGAATTGGAAGCACATTCCGCCCATGGTAACAGATCAACCCAATTATCTTGGGTATCAGAAATAAAGCATCATAGATACTGTTCAAGGCTTTGATTAAGTCTCTCAGTTTGCCCATTAGTTTGGGGATGATAACCTGAAGAGAAGGATATACCATACCAAGCCTCTTGGAGAGAGCACGCCAAAACCTTGATATGAATTGCGATCCTCGGTAAGAAACTATGGACGTAGGGATCCCGTGGATACGAAACACTTCTTTGGTAAAAATATCTGCCTGGGTGGGAGAGGAGGGAAGACCCTTGAGGGGAACAAAATGGGCCTGTTTCAAAAATCGGTCTACTATGACCAAAATGGTAGATCTACAATAAAATCTATCGAAATACATCCATGGCCCCTTTTATTCTCCAACATCTCTGGGATTTTTTCCGAATGCCACGTACTTCACCGCACTTCACCACGTTCATGCCGCATTCTGACCGCATTTATACCGCATTGATGTTGCATTCACACCCGCGGTTGATGCGCGGTTGATGTGTTTATTGATAATGGTTCGGATTTAATTGGTTGCAATTCTTCGCGTATCCGCCAGATGGCAGATATTTATGAATTGTAATGCGCATGCGCTTCAGTAATTTGTCGACTTGCAGGTGTTTAAAAAAATACCACAGTGGTCTATTGTAAATTGGCCTGGGGACTTAAGAAGTTACAATAATGTATCAATTTAGGCTTTTCATATTAAAAATACATGCAGTGTCTGGTCTTGTTTTATTGTCCTAAGAGTCCCGACATGAGTGCACCACCGCAGTGTTCCAAAAACCCGACAGAACATACGCTTATTTAATATGGGCTGCGATTAATGCAACAGATGATAAGATGGCAACAGTTGTTCAAATTTATCAGTATTTTATCGAAAACTATGGGGCCTATGCAGAGAGCAGCGCTATTTCAAAACTCGCCATTTTTTGGAGAAAATCGCGCAGAAAACAGCAGAAAATGGCGAGTTACGAAAAACGCGCCAATTTTTTTTTTCTATTTCTAAAACTCGCCTCGCGGCTGGCGAGAACCTCCATCTCGCCAGTTTTAAAAATATCCTTATGCAGAGAGGCGCGAACGGCATCTAGCGGCTGTTCGCGCCAATAAAATGGCGCGATTGTCTCCTTTTTGCCTCGCCAGAAAAAGTTGGCAAGAAACTGCCGCTCGCGGCCATAGCAAAGGGAAAAATAAAGGCGCAAATTTTTTTTAACACATTTCTGCAGCGCGCATCTCGCCAATTTAAACTTGCCACACGCATTCATGTTAAACATAGCAGAATTCGCACATTTCTGCATATGGAGAATAAAACTCTCCAAAAAAGCTACTTTTTATTAAACTCGCCATTTTTAAAATTCGCTGCTCTCTGCATAGGCCCCTATGACTTTTACAAATTTTTGCCAGATGCTCATGTGTGGAAGCGTGCAACAAGGAAAATGTTATGTAGCGATCCATGTTTTTTCGTATTGATCCCGATTTTATTGGAGGGTATTGGTGTGTATCACCGCATTTTTCCCGTATCTATGATCATGGAGACGGCAAAAGGCGAAAGGTCATGTTAAAACCAACTAAGAAATGTCAGTCGCAGGCTGGCAATGCGCCAGCACCAGCCCTGGCTTCCAATAACGGTCCGACCGTCAGTGAAAACCTGGTGACCGACAACCCTTGCTGTCTGTCCCCGCCCGGATACCTGCAGCCTGAGCCAGATTTCGCGTACAGTTTCGAGCAAGCTTGCATGTACCTAGGCGATTTCCAGCCTCATCAGCTGACTACAGGTGTAGTAGTCCCGCTGTCACCTGTTAACGACGTGTAAGATCAAGAATACAGGACTGGCAGTGGCTCGGCGCCAGCTGATTGGGAAAGTCTATGGTGAGTAATGTTGCAGTATTTTATTCTGTTTTTTTTTATTTTGAAAATATCAATATCAGTGCGATTCAAAAGTCAAGCGATTCAACTGTAAGCAATATCATTGGCTGAGCGGCTTCTACAGTAGATACTGCACAATTGGTGAAAAGCTAGGCGCATGCGCATTGGAACCTTCTTGAAACGCATACTGTATGCGTGTCATCACATCGACGGTAGGCGCATGCGCATGTGAACAGGAGACGCCCCCCGAGAAAATTATTGGTGGTACTGATGGTGGGAACTTCTTTAGGGGACTGACTGACTGACCATTACAGTAAAACTTTTACTTTTTTTTTGTTCCTCAGAAAAGAAAACTTTGTCATCTCATGCGAAAAATGGCAAATGGAGCGATTTCGATGGATAATATCTCTTTGTGTTACAATGCCTGCACATTGCTCAATCTGAGAAAAAAAACAAGTACCGGAGACTACAGTTTAGTGGCCGTTGTTATTGATTAGGATAGAATACCTTAAACAGTATGCTGATGTTTTCAGACCGTATACAATACTTTTTTTATATATACTGTATAATAAACCCGAAAAAATAAAAAGTATGCATTTAATTTAAATGTATTATGTTAGTATGGTTTACAGTCAGCACAACAGTATGGTGTTATTAAAAAAATTATTTATTCATAAAATATACAAAACGCAACATCTCCTTTATTAAAGTACAGAAAGTCAAAACATTTACGGTAGGATGGTGTACAGAACAGTCAGTCAAGCCTGCACAACTCCAGTCCTCGAGGGCCGCAAACAGGCCCGGTTTTCAGGATAACCTTGAAAACCGGGCCTGTTTGTGGTCCTCAGGGACAGGAATTGTGCAGGTCCTGTGTACAGTAAGTAAAAACATGTCTTTAGTAATACAAGTTAAAACACGCAACATCTCCGTAATTAAAGTACAGAAAGTCAAAACATTTACAAAAAAATTACAAAAAAAAAAACAACAGTTGAACAGTCACGCAAATTCGATCCCCACCAGATTGTCCTTCCAGGGCCGATGCCTTGTATGGCGCAGCTCGCGCAGGATGATGTCGGGAACGCGTATGTAGGTTGGGTTCTGGGAGCGGGTGTTCTTCTGTGAGCGGGTGTGCTTGTGGCGGCGGGCGATGGTAGGTTGTTTGGGAGGAAGCTTTCCTCCTGTCTTGGTCGTCGTGTTGTCTCCTGGCGTGGTCTTAATGGGGTTGTCAAGTTATCCTCCTCTTCAACGGCATACATGTACACAAATTCTTCTGGTGGAGGGGGTGTGCTTGGTGTTGGAAGGCGGTCGAAGGTCCCATTCATCACATCCATGCCACCCTCCTGCTCCGGTGTCGGAGATACAGGGGCATGAACCCCGAGCAAATTATGTATTCCCGCTATGTCAGTCTCTATCTTCTCCATCCGTCGATCCATCTTCTGCATCCGTTGATCCATATTTAGCATGATCTCTAAAAGCAGATCTATTTTTACAAGCATAGTAGAGTTCCCGGGGATATCCACACTTAACCCATTCAGCATGCGGTCTAACAAGCTGGTTCTTGTGCATGGCGTGCTGTGGACATCTGGGTGGATGGGTGCTATAGAGGATGAGATGGGGGTTCCATGGAGAGAAGCGGCAGCGTCATCTAAGAAGGATAGAGGAGGTGACCTGTGGATTTCTGGGAGAGGAGAAGCGGCAGCGTCGTCGAAGAGGGATGGAGAAAGTGACCTGTGGATTTCCGGGCGAGAAGCGGCAGAGTCATCTAAGCGTAATGGACAAAGTGACCCATGGATTTCAGGGGCACCAGCGGCAGCGGCGTCGAAGAGCAGTGGCGAAGATGGCCTGTGGGGTTCCGGGAGAGCGGCGGCAGCGTCGTGGACGAGTAATGGAGAAGATGGGCTGTAGATTTCCGGGAGAGCGGCGTCAGCGTCGTGGATGAGTAGTGGAGAAGATGGGCTGTAGATTTCCGGGAGAGCGGTGGCAGAGTCGTCGAAGCATAAACGAGGAAGTGGCCTGCGGGTTCGATGGGTTGGCTGCCAATTGTTTTGCATTGAGTGTACATCACCGTATTTCTTCTTGACATAAAAAGGCTTACGTGTATTAAAACCCTTAGCCTTTGGGGTCAGCAGAAGGTTTTCTTTATTAGCCTTAGCCTGTCGCTTTGGCCTTGGCTTGGAAACGGCTGCTGCCTTTTGCTTTTTCTGTGTGACAGGCACGGCAGAGGCGAGTGGCTTCCTGCGTCCATAGAATCGGGGTTGATCCATGGAAGCAGATGGCACAATGCAGTATCTGGACAAGGGCAAGTTCAGATAAAGATCATCGAGTGGTGGGCTATGCAAAGTGTCTAACCTTTTATGCATGGCGACGAGGTACAGGTATTGAAAGTGGGCGTACTCCAATGTGAGTCATTAACGTATAAATACACCATCCATTTTGTGGATTCACTGCACATTGAATACACATCGACTAAACATCGAATATACATTCTTGTGTTTGTATTTCTTTCTACTCGCAGCAATGCCTGTTAAAAAGATTTCAAAGGATCTCAGCATGGGAATTAAGGAGATGTACACGAGCGGACAACAAATTGCAGATATCCAACGCTGGTTAGCTGCTTCTGGCCTCGTTGTGCCATCAACCACCGTGTGCTATCATGCAACAAAACAGACAATGCACGAGGACACCAATGGTAACTAACGCGTAAGTATATTTATATAACTATATAATACAGTATATCTATTATTGTTTATATTGCTGCATATTAATAGAACTATATATTGTGTAGATCTATCTAATTTTATAGTTATTTCGGTATATTTATATAACTACAGTATATATATTGTTTATATTGCTGCATATTAATAGAACTATATATTGTGTAGATCTATCTAATTTTATAGTTATTTCGGTATATTTATATAACTACAGTACAGTATATATATTGTTTATACAGTATTGCAGCATATTAATAGAACTATATATTGTGTTGATCTATCTAATTTTATAGTTATTTCGGTATATTTATATAACTACAGTATATATATTGTTTATATTGCTGCATATTAATAGAACTATATATTGTGTAGATCTATCAAATTCTATAGTTATTTCGGTATATTTATATAACTACAGTATATATATATTGCTGCATATTAATAGTTCACTGGGTGCATTTTTACACTCCTATTGAGTGGATATATTTACATATATGGATATGGTTTCCCTTTTTCTTTATTCATTCTATATACTATACTGTAGATTATATTATTATTCATTAGTTACATGTATCCAACACATGTTGTGGTATTCCCATTATTATTTTCATTGTTATTAATATTTTCATATATATATATTTTGTATTTTATTTTAATTATTTTTTAATTTTTCTTTTTCTAGGTTTAAATTCTTTTTATGTTGTATTTATATTTTATTTAATTTATTATTTCAATAGTATAGACCTCTCTATATTATCAAGTCCATTCTCCTCAAGCTAATATTAATAACATCATTAATGGTTTTTTTCACTGTTTACTCAGTTGATTTCAGATATTTATATATATATTATGGTCTGCTTACTTCGGAAACACAATAACAAATGCTAGCTAATAATATCATGTATTACACATTAGTTATACGTTCATTTGCGTAAAATTAAGATTTTTATTGTTTTTAACTTATACTGCTGCGGCCGAGTTTATTAGAGCATTTGCCCGTTCTCGGCCGCAGCAGTAACCTGGCGCGCACCGGAGGGTGCCGGGCGCGTGCCGAAGCAGCGGAGGAGCGCCCTCCGATCGGGGCTTTCTTCCTCCCGCTGCCGGGTCCGCCGGGTCCCCCGGAACCCCCTGCCGCCGTCCCCCACATCGCGGGACACCAGGGCTCCCTCGGGGAGCCCTGGACGCGCATGCAGGGGGCGCAGGCACCCGATGACGTGTGACTGCGCATCGGTGATGCGCGGCACGCTGAGGGAGTGCGGCTAGCACGCCGGGGCATCCCCCGGCTTGCGGTGCTAGCCGTGCTTCAATAAAACGTGTCGCCAGTGTAGCTGCTTATGTTTTCAAATGCATGAGGTATTAGATCCATTTTTATCTTGTTAATTGTTTACACCTGATTTTCTAATCACTCTTTGCTTAGCCAATTGGATTCGTGGGTGTATCTATATGTGATTAGCACACCCAGAGTCCATCCCCTGATGATAACAGTTTAGCTGTTGAAACACGTAGGGCCAGGTGTGCTGTGGATCCTTTCAGCATCGTTTCAAAGTCCCGCTCGACATCTTCCTGCTTGACATCTCCGTTCACTGTGTGGTGTTATCTGTCCGTTCTGCCGCACACAGTGTCCCCGGTGGGAACTTAGATCATCTGGAGGTGTGTTCCCGGGGAAAGGAAACTGTGGTGAGCCTGACGTCGTGGGTTCCTGCTGGCAGAGATACATGAGGGCTATACCGGATGCGGTGGAGTCACGGAGCAGTGTAGCAGAGCAGCGGCGCTTCCAGAACCTTTGGAGCATGAGTATTAACTCATATTATGCTTTTTTATCCTTCATGTTTGTGAGTTCATTTTATGAGCCTTTTATTGGGTATTAAATACTTTTTTGCATAGTAATGCACTAGGATTGGGCACTTTTTTCGTCTATTTTCTATGCAGGTGGAGAGGGAAGTCGTTGTGCCCTTTAAAGAAGCTGCCATTATCCTGTTAGTGCTTTTTTGTTTTTTCCTCATTGGACTTCATTTGGACTCCAGAGGACTTATTATAAAGTTTGTAATTAAGTGGGTCCACAGCACATCTTTTTGTAACTATTCATGTATTTGTTGATTGTATTAATTGCACAGTAGGAGATTAATATTGACATAGGTTTTTAATATATATTTTTTTTATTACATATTTTTTTGTATTTCATATATTCATTGCTTTCACACTATACCCAGGTGCAGTCCTTAACTATATATATATATATATATATATATATATATATATATATATATATATATATATATATATATATAAGTACAACTGTATGCTCATCTGCATGTCTTAGGCAGGTCTAAGCAGGCCTAAGACATGCAGATGAGCATACAGTTGTATTTGCATATTTGCTTTCCTGTTGAGGGTTTTTGTCACTTTTTTTACTCACCATAACTTAACTCAGTATTATGGTATATATATGCATGTCTTAGGCCTAAGACATGCAGATGAGCATACAGTTGTATTTACATATATATATATATATATATATATATATATATATATATATATATATATATATATATATATATATATATATATATATATATATAAAATAAACAGATGGCACACACATATGTGGTAAAAAGGTGCTTGTCCCATACAGGTAATGTATAGATAGGTTCCTTACCGAGTAGATCCAGGATCCCAAGATCACGAGGCAAGAAGGAGACAGCACACTCAAAGGTACAAAAAGAAGCGTGTATTCAGTAGAAAAACCGGCACATAAAGCCGACGTTTCGGTCCTTGACACAGGACCTTTCTCAAGGGAGTGCTAATACATAATGACACCTGACAAACATATATACCCACCACCCATTAACAAACAGATCCCTGGTAGGCTAGACCATGATGTAAGACAGCTGTGAGCACTAGCTAATCAATTATGACATCAGCACTGAACGACAGTGGTCTCAGATGGCGTCTCATGTATCATGCTGATTATTACTGCCTTATGTAGCAGTGGCACGCGTGCGCAATGTACATCGCAACTAAATAAATAAGGGGAATACCTAAAAGGCACAGGCATTCAATGCGTATGTTAGTTTGCACAAAAAGGTCAACAGAGCATATCTGTAGAAAATATCCTAACAATACATAATTGAAATAGCAGCTGTAGAGACTAACATTCAAATACCGGCGTCAGCACTGGGAAACACCATGTCGGATGGCGTCAAACGTAACCAGTTAACCACCACTGCCAAACAACAATGGCGCGCATGTACAGCGCATGCACAGCATACGTAACTGCAATGAGCTATGGAGAAATATCCTTAAAGACGCAAGCGACCAATGTGCACACAGTGCTGGCTCAAATAGGCAACCTAACACATGGGCAAAGCATCGCATATCATACCTAATTAAAGCGTCAAAAAGACACAAACAGCAACTTCAATCGCAATGTAAATAAAGCAAGCATGATAACGCATGCATGGCTGGCATGAGTTTAAAAAGCATAAATATAGAACAGGTGTTATAACATCAGGTAACCATAGTTAAGGAGGGAAAAATAACAGAATGAAAGGGACGGGAAGGGAAGTGTTACCATGGAGTCCCAAGACACATGGGGAGTGAGTGCATAAAAATGAGACAGAAAGACAGAGGACTGGACACAAGATGAAAGAAGAGGCATACTAATAAAGCAGCACTATTAAATACAGTGGACATAAGGTGGATAGGGCAACAGAAAGGAGAATAAGCAACAAAACAGGAAAAAAAAAAAAAAAAACATTTCAAAAAATTACAGACACAACCAACAAAGAGCTAATGTGGTAGAACCACGAAAATGCAAAAATTGTAAAAAATGCAGAAAAAATTGCAAAGATAATATAATGCACCAATACAAAAACAGAAAGTCAAAAGCAAAAAGCAAAAATGGCATAAAAATAAAGACAATGTGCAAAAAATGTCCCAAGTGTCAAATTGAGTTTTTTTATCATATTAGATGAAGCATCCTAAGCGAAAATCTTCATTGAGACCGTGTGGTGACATTGTTCTTAGTTCATAAATCATTTTGGCCTCCAGTTGAAGCAGCAACTTATTCCTATCACCCCCACGTGAGGATGTATTGGCTTGTAGGATAGGCATACACTTCATTGTGGATAAACCATGCTTATATTGCCTGAAGTGTCTTGCCACTGGAAGGTGTTGTAGTTCATCACCGTTGTCAGTATCCAACAAAGCTTTTCTAATGGTGGACCTATGAACGGCCATCCTTTCCTTAAACATCCGGCTTGTTTTCCCTATATAATAGAGTCCACAGGGACATCTGATGAAATAAACTACAAACCGTGTCTCACAGTTAATGTAAGATTTGATGGGAATTGGATACCCATTGTGTGGGTGGGAGAATGATTGTCCAGTCTGCATGAAGCTGCAATTGATGCAGCCATGGCATTTATACGTGCCAGGTTTCCTCCTAAGCCATGATGGAGTCGGTGTATATTTGCTCGATGGATCAGCCTGTACCAATGCGTCTCGAAGATTTCTACCACGACGATAACACATACGTGGCGGTGCTTTGCACAATTGGCCAATTTGATTATCATTGCTTAGGATATGCCAATTCTTGCGAATATTTCGCTTAATGTAATTAGAAGCTGTTGAGTAGGTACTGCTGATGTTGATGCATTGATCTTCATTAATGGCTGTACGTGGTAGAAGGAGAGATTCCCTCTTAACGGCCTGAACTCTTTTTAAGGCCGCATCAATCTCCGTTCTAGGGTAACCCCGATCCATGAACCTTTGGGCCATTTTGAACAGTTTGAGTGGCTCAGGGTGGTGGCTGGTGGCATAGAGTAAGGAGTTTTTATCAGTGGGTTTTTGGAAGATCGCAGTCTCCAATTTGCCATCCTTTTTATAAATCATCGTGTCCAAGAAAGTGATACTGTCCATGCTTTTAGTGACAGTGAAACGGATCGTGGATGGAATCAGATTCAAGTATGTAACAAACTGTGAAAGCTCTCCCTCTGAGCCTCCCCAAATGAGGAAGATATCGTCGATATACACTGGCGACACACTTTATCGCAGTGCGGCCAGATCCGCAAGCCGGGAGATTTCCCGGCTTGCTAGTGGCCGCCCCTCGGCGTGCCGCACGTCATAGACGCGCGGTCACGCGTCTTCGGGAGCCTGCGCCCCCTGCACGCGCGTCCAGGGCTCCCCGAGGGAGCCCTGGTGTCCCGCGATCTGCGGGACGGCGGCAGGGGGTTCCGGGGGACCCGGCGGACCCGGCAGCGGGAGGGAGAGCGCCCCGATCGGAGGGCGCTCTTCCGCTGCTTCGGCGCGCGCCCGTCACACTCGGGCGCGCGCCAGGCTACTGCTGCGGCACAGAACGGGCAAATGCTCGAATAAACTGTGCCGCAGCAGTAGCGTACATAGTGCTTAATGTATGTTGAAAGGGGGGCATCACCTAGAATATGTACTTGTTCGTAGCTGTTCATGAACAGGTTAGCATACGAAGGTGACATATTTGATCCCATCGCCGTACCAGTGAGCTGTAGATAGAAATCACGTTCAAAACTAAAGAAGTTCTTATGTAGAATGATATCTACTAGCTGCAAAATATATTCTGTGGGAGGACCATCATGGTTGGTGATCATGGAATAATGCTCCCGAATGGCATCCAATCCTTCCACGTGTGGGATATTCGTGTAAAGACTGGTGACATCCAGTGTCACCAGCAACATATCAGACGTGTCAAATGTGATCTTACCCAGTTGGTTAATAAAATCTGTAGTGCCGGTTTTTCTTCTGAATACACGCTGCTTTTTGTACCTTTGAGTGTGCTGTCTCCTTCTTGCCTCGTGATCTTGGGATCCTGGATCTACTCGGTAAGGAACCTATCTATACATTACCTGTATGGGACAAGCACCTTTTTACCACATATGTGTGTGCCATCTGTTTATTTTTATGTCATGACCTTATGAGATGTGCACCCGATTCAATTACCCTGGTGGTTTCTGTTTTGCTTAGGAAACCGCCTCTGTTTTTTGATACCATTCAGATTTTCATCTATATTTATTACATAGTGATTTTTATAAAGATGGAGGACTTTACGGACATGTCCGGGATTTTATCATCTATCTCAGAGAGTGTCAGCTATAGTGAGGCCGAGATTGCAAAAATAAGGTTTACTGATACCTTTGAGGAGGTATTAGGGTGTGACAAGGCACCAGATGTCTATAATGAGCTTATTAAATTGAAAAAGAGGGATGTTGACTATTATCTACATGGGGTCACTCTGTCGCACTACCACAGAGAAAAGTTGATCCCAAGGGGATTTCGCATTAAGAACCAACCCACAATACTGTAGGTCGTACTGACCCTGAATCTTGCAAAAAATGGGTTGGTATTCTTAATAAATGTTCATTCGACCTCATGATTTTAGTTATTCAACAATCAAGCAAAGAAATGGCACGTTTAAAGAACGAAATAGCAATCATTACAGACCAACATGCTGTTACATTAGCTTCCGATACATCTACCGATTGGACCACCAAAATACAAACAACACTTGACTCTTATCGTGATACCCTCACCGCATATAAACGTGAAAAACTTAAGCAGGTGAAAGGTGATTATCAGGATAAACGTGTCTATAGGTGGCTCCTTGGGCTTAGTGAACCAGGGATTGGTCGTGGTGGCTATAAGAGAAGCTACTCACGTTCAAAAAAATCTCAAAAACAACACACAGGTTATATCACCAGTGATACAGATGCCTCTGATACACCCGAGAATGCATCAAGGGATCCTTTTTTAGGAGCGGGCACTGGAATTGCGATCAGACCACCGATACCAGACTCAGACGTGGGAGAAAGATCAGGCGAGGGGGCAGGAAGCAGAAGATATCTGGAACGGGATTCAAAGCGGGGGAGAGGACGCACAAGGAGGAGGTAATTTTTAATCTTTCCTCCCATCAACTTACTTCAGCTGAGCTAAGTGTCCTCCAGAAAGGCCTCTCATACACTACCGACACACTTTATTAAAGTGTGGCCGGTACCGCAAGCCGGGAGATTTCCCGGCTTGCTAGTGGCCGCCCCTCGGCGTGCCGCGCGTCATAGACGCGCGGTCACGCGTCTTCGGGAGCCTGCGCCCCCTGCACGCGCGTCCAGGGCTCCCCGAGGGAGCCCTGGTGTCCCGCGATCGCGGGACGGTGGCAGGGGGTTCCGGGGGACCCGGCGGACCCGGCAGCGGTAGGGAGAGCGCCCCGATCGGAGGGCGCTCTTCCGCTGCTTCGGCGCGCGCCCGTCACCCTCGGGCACGCGCCAGGCTACTGCTGCGGCCAAGAACGGGCAAATGCTCGAATAAACTTGGCCGCAGCAGTATGTGCCGACCAATTGTCAAAATCCATTTTACTGGGAAGTAGACTTATTTAAATTGGATCGACAACTACGTCTTAAAGACTTTTTTTCCAGGACTGAGACAGCACACTCCAACATCCTTCCATCTAACACGGCTATACATAAATTCAAGAACAAGAGTTCTTTCGACCCAGTAGTCACTAATCACAGCATAACGACCTTTATGGGATTAGTAGGTAGTGACACTAGACATCATATCAAGAACCATAAGAGGAGTTTTTCCAATCTGTCTGTTGAGGAAAAACAAGCCATCAAAACACTCCAGGCTAATGATGATATCATAATAAAACCTGCTGACAAAGGTGGGGGCATTGTGATTTTGAACTACATTGATTATAGGAATGAGATCATGAGACAACTTGGGGACCCTTATTACTACAAACAACTTAATGGTGACCCTACAATGATCTATAAGCGTGAAATTGACTCCATTATCCAATTGGGAGTTAGCAACGCATGGATTTCTGAAGAAATCGGATCCTTCCTAACACAGTGTCATCCAGTGATACCGGTTATTTATGTACTCCCAAAAGTACACAAATCTAGCCAGAATCCACCTGGTAGACCCATCATAGCAGCGATGGGGTCCTTGTGTCAACCCTTATCCCAGTACGTTGATCACTTACTACAACCGTTGGTGGTCAATATGAGATCGTACATTAAAGACACTACAGATTTTATTAACCAACTGGGTAAGATCACATTTGACACGTCTGATATGTTGCTGGTGACACTGGATGTCACCAGTCTTTACACGAATATCCCACACGTGGAAGGATTGAATGCCATTCGGGAGCATTATTCCATGATCACCAACCATGATGGTCCTCCCACAGAATATATTTTGCAGCTAGTAGATATCGTTCTACATAAGAACTTCTTTCGTTTTGAACGTGATTTCTATCTACAGCTCACTGGGACGGCGATGGGATCAAATATGGCACCTTCGTATGCTAACCTGTTCATGAACAGCTACGAACAAGTACATATTCTAGGTGATGCCCCCCTTTCAACATACATTAAGCACTATGTACGCTATATCGACGATATCTTCCTCATTTGGGGAGGCTCAGAGGTAGAGCTTTCACAGTTTGTTACATACTTGAATCTGATTCCATCCACGATCCGTTTCACTGTCACTAAAAGCATGGACAGTATCACTTTCTTGGACACGATGATTTATAAAAAGGATGGCAAATTGGAGACTGCGATCTTCCAAAAACCCACTGATAAAAACTCCTTACTCTATGCCACCAGCCACCACCCTGAGCCACTCAAACGTGGCCTCCCTTATTCACAAATGCTGAGGGTCAAGCGTATCACCAGTGATCCCTCACTTGTTGAAGCCTCACTTTTCAAAATGGCCCAAAGGTTCATGGATCGGGGTTACCCTAGAACGGAGATTGATGCGGCCTTAAAAAGAGTTCAGGCCGTTAAGAGGGAATCTCTCCTTCTACCACGTACAGCCATTAATGAAGATCAATGCATCAACATCAGCAGTACCTACTCAACAGCTTCTAATTACATTAAGCGAAATATTCGCAAGAATTGGCATATCCTAAGCAATGATAATCAAATTGGCCAATTGTGCAAAGCACCGCCACGTATGTGTTATCGTCGTGGTAGAAATCTTCGAGACGCATTGGTACAGGCTGATCCATCGAGCAAATATACACCGACTCCATCATGGCTTAGGAGGAAACCTGGCACGTATAAATGCCATGGCTGCATCAATTGCAGCTTCATGCAGACTGGACAATCATTCTCCCACCCACACAATGGGTATCCAATTCCCATCAAATCTTACATTAACTGTGAGACACGGTTTGTAGTTTATTTCATCAGATGTCCCTGTGGACTCTATTATATAGGGAAAACAAGCCGGATGTTTAAGGAAAGGATGGCCGTTCATAGGTCCACCATTAGAAAAGCTTTGTTGGATACTGACAACGGTGATGAACTACAACACCTTCCAGTGGCAAGACACTTCAGGCAATATAAGCATGGTTTATCCACAATGAAGTGTATGCCTATCCTACAAGCCAATACATCCTCACGTGGGGGTGATAGGAATAAGTTGCTGCTTCAACTGGAGGCCAAAATGATTTATGAACTAAGAACAATGTCACCACACGGTCTCAATGAAGATTTTCGCTTAGGATGCTTCATCTAATATGATAAAAAAACTCAATTTGACACTTGGGACATTTTTTGCACATTGTCTTTATTTTTATGCCATTTTTGCTTTTTGCTTTTGACTTTCTGTTTTTGTATTGGTGCATTATATTATCTTTGCAATTTTTTCTGCATTTTTTTACAATTTTTGCATTTTCCACTTTTATGTCCACTGTATTTAATAGTGATGCTTTATTAGTATGCCTCTGCTTTCATCTTGTGTCCAGTCCTCTGTCTTTCTGTCTCATTTTTATGCACTCACTCCCCATGTGTCTTGGGACTCCATGGTAACACTTCCCTTCCCGTCCCTTTCATTCTGTTATTTTTCCCTCCTTAACTATGGTTACCTGATGTTATGACACCTGTTCTATATTTATGCTTTTTAAACTCATGCCAGCCATGCATGCGTTATCATGCTTGCTTTATTTACATTGCGATTGAAGTTGCTGTTTGTGTCTTTTTGACGCTTTAATTAGGTATGATATGCGATGCTTTGCCCATGTGTTAGGTTGCCTATTTGAGCCAGCACTGTGTGCACATTGGTCGCTTGCGTCTTTAAGGATATTTCTCCATAGCTCATTGCAGTTACGTATGCTGTGCATGCGCGCCATTGTTGTTTGGCAGTGGTGGTTAACTGGTTACGTTTGACGCCATCCGACATGGTGTTTCCCAGTGCTGACGCCGGTATTTGAATGTTAGTCTCTACAGCTGCTATTTCAATTATGTATTGTTAGGATATTTTCTACAGATATGCTCTGTTGACCTTTTTGTGCAAACTAACATACGCATTGAATGCCTGTGCCTTTTAGGTATTCCCCTTATTTATTTAGTTGCGATGTACATTGCGCACGTGTGCCACTGCTACATAAGGCAGTAATAATCAGCATGATACATGAGACGCCATCTGAGACCACTGTCGTTCAGTGCTGATGTCATAATTGATTAGCTAGTGCTCACAGCTGTCTTACATCATGGTCTAGCCTATCAGGGATCTGTTTGTTAATGGGTGGTGGGTATATATGTTTGTCAGGTGTCATTATGTATTAGCACTCCCTTGAGAAAGGTCCTGTGTCAAGGACCGAAACGTCGGCTTTATGTGCCGGTTTTTCTACTGAATACACGCTGCTTTTTGTACCTTTGAGCGTGCTGTCTCCTTCTTGCCTCGTGATCTTGGGATCCTGGATCTACTCGGTAAGGAACCTATCTCTCTCTCTATATATATATATATATATATATATATATATATATATATATATATATATATATATATATATTTATATATATATAGATATATAGATATATAGATATATACAGTTAAGGACTGCGCCTGGGTATAGTGTGACAGCAATGAATATGTGAAATACAAAAACATTTGTAATAAAAAAAATATATATTTAAAACCTATATGTCAATATTAATCTCCTACTGTGCAATCAATACAATATATATATATATATATATATATATATATACAGGAATATAGTCATATAAATATACAGCGATAACAATTATAATAGATATATAATATATATAATATATTTATGTACATATACTGGTACTTAAGGTGTGTGTGTCATACTGTTTACAGTGTACTGAAATGGGGGGTTGTGAGTGCGTGATTCATAATGAATAATAATGAAGTGAGTTATAAATAAGGAAAGAGGTGCAACTCACTTTGAAATTGAATTGATTATAAGAATTCAAGAATGCAATTATGATAATTGAGGAAGGAGGTGCAACACAAAAACTAATTGTAGAGTACAGTATACAGTATCTAATAATTGCTAGGAAAATGGTTCTGCTAAAAACAACAAGCCATCTAAACAATAAAAGTGCTATTGCAGTACTGCACGGTAAAGAAAACCTATTCAAAATACTTTACAGTACTTGTACTTACGCGGTAGTTACCGTTGCTGTCCTCGTGACTTTTTTGGTCTTACCGTGGGCATGATAGCTCACGGTGGCTGCAAGTACAACGAGGCCAGAAGTACTTAACCAGCGTTGAATATCTGAAATTCGTTGTCCTCTCGTGTTCATCTCCTTTATTCTCATGCTGAGATCCTTAAAAATCTTTTTAACAGGCATCGCTACGTGTAGAAAGAAATACAAGCACAAGAATGTATATTCGATGTTTAGTCGATGTGCATTCAAAATGCAGTGAATCAATAAAATGGATGGTGTATTTATACGTTAATGAGTCACATTAGAGTACGCCCACTATGAGTCACATTAGAGTACGCCCACTTTTAACACCTGCACCTCGTCGCCATGCATAAAAGGTGACACACATTGCATAGCCTACCACTCGATGATCGGTATCTGAACTTGCCCTTGTCCAGATACTGCATTGTGCCATCTGATCCCATGGATCAACCCCGATTCTACGGACGCACGAATCCACTTGCTTCTGCCGTGCCAAATAAGCGAAAGGCGGGAGCCGTTTCCAAGCCAAGGCAAAAGCGACAGGCTAAGGCTAATAAAGAAAAACCCCTGATGACCCCAAAGGCTAAGGCTTTTAAGAAGTCTTATTATGTCAAGAAGACATTGGCTGATATATCCTTAAAGCAAAACAAATGAAGCCAACCCATCGAACCGCCAGGACACATTCTTGTGCACTCCGCGACGATGCTGCCACTTCTTTCCCGGGAACCTCCAGGACACCTTCTCCTGCACTCCATGCTGGCGCTGCTCTCCCAGGATCCCACATTTCACCTTCTCCTGCACTCAACGACGCTGCCACTTCTCTCCAGGGAAGCCCAAGGACACCTTCTCATACACTCCTTGACGACGCTGCCGCTTCTCTCCAGGGAACCCCTACAGGTATCTCAACCGCTCCAGCACCCATCCAATCAGATGTCCACAGCACTCCATGCACAAGATCCAGCTCGTTAGACCGCATGCTGAATGGGTTAAGAGTCGATATCCCTGATAACTCCGGTATGCTGGTGACAAAGTGAGAATTTGACGTAAGGGGAGGGTCTGACATAACAGCACTGGGATCTATGCAACCATTTTAAGTCAGCATCCATCTTAGGTTTTGTCTGAGTGAACGGGTTATGAGATGGACATTTTTGAATGAGGTTTTTGCTTTCAACTTTCAAGTGAGAATAAACCAAGCAGCTAACTGACAAAACCTTGAGAAGAAGAGCACAGTGCCAATGTTATGAAAATACAATTCCGAAGGTAGGGTTTTTTGAGATTCTGTATGTAGAGAAAAGGTCACCAGCTTAATAAAATATTATTGCTGAATCATCTCATTTAGACATCCCATAATGTCATTAACTCAATGTATTCGTGTGCATAATTTGTTTACCTTTTACGCTCACGTAGTGATGACACGCAACCTTGTAGAGGGGGCGTGGGTTTAGTATTTTGTGTATAAATAAGGCCTGTATGCACCATGTCTTTGGGAGGGTTTTACACTGGCGACACACTTTATTCGAGCTCGGCTAGTCCCACGAATTCGGGCATACCCGGGTGTATTGAGGTTTGTGACTGTTTTCTGCCCGAGTGCATTGAGGTATTTTCCAAGCAGGGATTGAAGCATTTTATTCCCGCTGGCTGCAATACTGCACAGTATATATATATATACTGCATTACAATTCATGAATTTATGCCATCTGGTAGACACGCGAAGCATTGCAGCCTATTAAATCCTAATCATTATCATTTAACAGATCAGCCGCCCATCAGCCAGGCATGAACCCAGGCTGGGAAGGCAAATGCAACGGGGCTTGTCAGAGGTGAGGAGCAGCGCATTCCAGGTATCTGCCAGGTACATACCGGGTATTTGCTCGAATAAAGTGTGTCGGTGCAGTATGTTGAAACTCTCCTCTGCGTGTGCACCGCACAAGCAATAAACTTATTTGTCTATTCTGCAAAACATATCCTCAGACTTGTGTTGTTATTTCACAGAGCTTTTATCAGATGGCGCACCGAATAGAAACCCAAAAAACACCGGAAGCTGAGCACCTGGAAAAACCACTCCTCGGTCACTCAAATCTGAGCGCTCGTAAGAATCAAGGTAAAAGGCACCTTTTGAGGAAAGCCTGAGTTTAAAAAGTTGTTTTGAGTGATGTGTAGAGAGATGTGTTTTGAAGGGTGTCTCAATCTGTGTTGACGGGTTAACCTAGCAGTGTCAAATAATTTTATTTGTCTGTTCCTGTATCCATTTTAAAGTGTTATAGATGTTAAGTTTTATTGGGATTAAGGTGAGAGTCCCGTTAAAAGTTTTGGTGTTTTGGTGATGAAGGTGAGTGTTTGTATGCGTAAGGGATTGTTTTTCAGACTGTCCTGGGTTGTGATAAATATTTTTGTTGTCTGAGCAGGAAGGGTCCCTGATTGTACATTTGCTCTGTCTTGTCATTAACATACCATGTGAGTTTATTTATGGATATCTGTTTAGAAGGTCTTATCTGTATCCATGTTATAAAAGTATAAGGTTTATCAGGGCTGGGTTGGACCCGCTGAAGTAATTCAAGTGTTTTCTTGGGTATAGTTATGGTGAAAAAATCAGAACAATAACATGCCAAAAGAGTTGTACGTAATCAGCTTGCGCTGATTATTGTATCAGGTGTATTGTACAGGTCAATTAAATTTGATTTCTGTAACCGAAGAAGTATTGTACCGGTCAATTAAATTTGATTTCTGTAACAGGAGAATAATGGGAAACCAAAGTTCTCAAAATTTGCCGTTAGAGGTTGTGTGTCTGCAGACAGAAATAATAAAGAATGGATACAGAGAACAAGAAGATACAATATAAATATGTTTTGTTGGCCAATGAAAAATACATGCAAGTTCAAATGAAAATACATGCAAGTTCAAATGAAAATACACATGCAAGTCCCAGTGAAAAACATGCCACCCCAATGAAAAAAGTTTGTTTGCAATAAATTACTATAGAAGGAAGCGTGAACCTATGAGCAGCCGCACCGGTTTTCTTATTCGTAAGAATGCGAACGCAAGGGCTCATAGTGGAACCTTCTAACTTTCAGTAATCCCTGTGTGTCTGTGGTAGTATAAATCTTTGGATTTTATGAGGTTTTTGTGGCAAAAGTCAAGCATGGCATGACCGGCTGGCGGACACCGCAGAAATCAGTTGTGAATGCATAAGCTTTTCCTTCCATTTCCCCACATGCAATAAGTGGTTATAAATCATTTCCTGATATAAACTCAAGTTTCGGTGCCGGCAAGTAAAATTGTTGCGCCCTTAATGGAGAGTGATTAGATGGATTTGATACCCTAATGAATTTTTCCTGAATGATTACCTGTGTGAAAGATAAACCATGCTAAGTATCACGTGTGCACAAATCACCATACAAAAACTTGCAAGTACGTACGAAAACATGAATATTTTTTGCTCACAATGAAATCAAAGGTCTGAAAGAAAGAGGATCAGAATCGCAGCAGCACAGAGCGTGCCCCCACTTTTTTCTCCAGCGCGAGGAATGTGCTAAGATACGAAAGTTTAACTCAGAAAGCTCCGGAGCATCAGAGTAGTTTTAAAGTGAGGTTATTTATGAGAATAAAGAAAGAGAAGATAATTTTTATTAATAGTTGCAGGGTGAAATTGTTGGTTAATAGGTGAGAAAGGGTTTTCTTTTATTTGTTTGTTATTTTTGTGATGTTGTGTGGCTGTGTATGAGAGAAGTTTTTTGTATTGTGTGTG
Organism: Ascaphus truei; assembly: GCF_040206685.1. Taxonomy (NCBI): domain Eukaryota; kingdom Metazoa; phylum Chordata; class Amphibia; order Anura; family Ascaphidae; genus Ascaphus; species Ascaphus truei. The sequence goes on along the minus strand of NC_134484.1, from coordinate 216,055,738 downwards.
TTCTGTATTGTGTTTAACGAGTAAAAACACATTTCAATTTTATTTCTAGAGCATTAAGATGTTTGGGAATATTTTGTGTTCAAAAATGTGGGTAAAAGATCATAAGCATTGTTTGAAGTATATATTGTATTGTATGTTTTCATGTATATAACGCCATTAATATGCACAGCGCTTCACAGAAGTGGTGCACGTCGTAATCATATAGGTAGCAAATGGTAAAGGTAAGAGGTCATGGATTAAGTGATCCAGACATAAAAGTAACATTAAGGAAGAGAAGTCCCTGCTCTGAGGAGCATACAATCTAATTGGTAGGTAGGGAGAGCATACAGAAACAGTAGGATTTGATTAGAAGCCAGGAGAGGAATTTCAGGAGGGGAAACGCAGAATCAGAGTTTAAAGAGTAGAGTAATTCTGGCAGCAGCGTTTGGGAGAGATAGTAGGGAAGACAGGTGAAAGTCAGGAAGCTGGGATAGCAGGGAATTACAGTTAGCAAGAGGGGAGAGAATGAGGGTCTGAATCAGAGTTTTAATAGTTGAGCAACAGAGGAACAGGTGTATCTTTGTGATATTGTGGAGGAAAAAGTGACAGTTATAGAAATGTTTTGAATGAAAGAGGAGAATATGAGAGAGAAGTTGGGAGTGATCCCTAAGCAGCGTGCTTGAGCTACTGGATGGAAGATTCAAGAGTAATGTGGAAGGAGATAATAGGGTCAGGTTTGGGAGGAAGTATGAGGAACTCTGTTTTTGCCATGTTAAGTTTAAGGCAAAAGAGGGTCTTCCAGGATGAGATAACAGAGGGACATTCAGAAACTTAGGTTTGTATGGCAGGTGTAAGGTCAGGGGTTGAAAAGTAAATGAGGGTGTTGTCAGCATAGAGGTGATATTTAAACCTAAGAGATGTTATTAGGTCAATTAGAGAGAGTGTGTACAGAGAAAAGAGAAGAGTGTGGTCCACAGAGGCAAATGCTGCAGAGAGTAATAGGAGCAGAGTGTAATGACCTCTGTCTGGGGCAGCATATAGGTCATCAGTTATTTTAGTTAGAATTGTCTCCGTGGAGGGAGCAGTGCAGAAGTCAGATTGTAGAGGGTTAAGGAGAGAAGGGGTGTTGAGACAATGGAGCAAGCAAGAGAATACAAGACAAGTTCAGTAGTTAGAAAGACAGGTCAGGTCAAGCTTGCTATTTTTGAGTCATGGTATAACTATTACATGTTTTAAGGAGAATGGAAATGTAGCAGAGTAGAGGGAGAAGAGGAGATCAACAGTGATGGTGACACTCTTTTGAGACAGTGGAAAAAGAGTCAAGGAAAGCAGGAAGAGAGTAGGAAGCAAAGTAGGATAGGAGGAAAAAGAGGGTATGTTCTGGTGTATGGATTCAACCTCTTTCTTAAAATAGTCAGCAAAGTCCTGAGGTGAGATGAAAGAAGAGTTAATGAGGGTTAGACTTGTGAGTGTTGACTAATGGAGAGAAATAGGTTTGTGTAGCTTGAGAAAGGACAGAATTGCAACAGGATAGCATAAATTTGTAGTGAATGAAGTCAGTGAAACTATGAAAGTTCAAAACAGAAAGCATTAAAAAGAACTGAGTGGAGGGAAATAGCATGAGCGTGTGGAGTTATTTGTGTGTTAAGAAGTTATATAAACCTTAGCTATATAAAAGCCCGTGGGTTAATTTTTGAGAGGCCATAAAAATTGTAGTTCTTAGGGCTCTGGATAAAGCTCCATGTATTTAAACTTTAGGCAAAAGTTCCAATCCAATAATTATTATTTTTCAGGAAGAAGCCGTGGTGTACCGTTATCTTATTTTTTCAGGGTCAATTGGCGAAACGCCCAGAAACAAAATGGCTCTTTGCCCGGAAACAAGTCTTAAAGAAAATATTTTTTCTTTAGTCAGATGAATATGCAGAGTGTCTTTAAAATTATAAAGCTGACCATGTGCTCAGCACTGTGCAAAGAGATTATATAAAGCAAGACATTAGTGTGAAGTCTTATACAAAATCATTTGTCTATTAACTGAATGTGATGTATGTTATAACTTTTAACCATTTATTTTTTCCAAAGGTGTCTGTAAGCAGTGGTTATTGTAAAAATTGCTGTGTAATCTAGAATGGGTTTACCAGGAAGGGGTGAATTTGGGAGTCACCTCTCATTTGTGGGTGTGTCTTGTGTATAGGGTTAAATACAGGGGATACATAGTTGCAAAAGCAGTTACATAAGTGAATAAGGTATGCATTATATACAAGGCATTTCAATTTTTTTAGCAGAATAGTTACAGTGGAGTGTTTGGGGTAAAAGCCAGATAGGGAGTGGCTAGGGAAATTTGTATGGGTAAAATAATTGTTTAATTGGGAGGGAATATTTTTCCATAACAGTGGATAGTATTGGGAAAAGGGATATTGGCCTGTAGTTTGAGACAGTGTTTTTTGTCCCCACTTTTGAAGATTGGGACAAACTCTGGTAGTTTCCCAGGTCTTAGGGATATGGCCTGCAGACAGGATAGAATTAATTATGGAAACAAGTGGTTAGGCAAGATGAGGCCCCAAAGTTTCAGGAACTTAGATTGTATCAAAGTCAGGTTCACAGTGGCTACTTAGTTTTAATTTGAGGAACATTAATAGGGAATACCTCTGTCTATATGTGGATGCTAAGACAGGAGTAAACACATTGATACAAGAATTTAGTCCTAGGTATAAATTATCTCCCTATGAGACACATATGGGATGACTTATGACTATCAACAGTCCAAAGGAACGAATTAAGGACCATGTTATTGGTAATAAAACAATAAGTTGTATGCAACTAATAATTTTTTTGAGTCTCTCTAGGCAAAGTTGAAAGTGCACCTACTCGAGATGGGGTTAATAGTCACATATTTCCTGCGCAAGCATGCTTTTCATCTCAGGTGAAAAGGCCTAAAGTAATCACCAATACAGCAATTAAAGCGGCAGAGTCATTTTCCTGGACCCAAAGTACAGTAAAGCTCGTTCCAGCTCCACCAAATGTTCCAGCGCCACCAAAGACCAAAGTCACCTAAAGCACAGCCGCATCAAGTTAACGTCTTGCCGAGTCAAAACTCTAACCGTTAACCAACGAGGAAAATAAGACACCAGGCTAAGGCCAGGTTTTATCAGAACATTTCATTTTTTCAGAGACTCAATATTTTTATTCTTTAGAGTGTGTTAAGTTAGAAATTTAAGGTGTATGTACAATTGAGCCTTGATGGGAGGATTGGTTTCCTGGAAGCATGGCTTGTGAAAGCTCTTGTATGTGTTTTGGCAGTACTCTTCACTCTCTATATATGTGTCATGTGCAGCAAAACTTTGATCCAGAAGTGTGTTGCACCTCCACCGAAAGGAGGGGGTCACCCAGGGGCGTGTGTCAGCCACAAGGAAAGGATCATAAGTCAGCCATGTTGACCATCGCAGACATCGTCTGTTCTGATATTCTGAGTGAATGATGTATACAATGCGTGCAGGGTGAGGATCATGCATTTAGCTTCCACAGATACCAAACCCCCTCAATTCTCAGTAATAGAATGTTGTGATGATTCTGAAAATATATGATGATAGAGATAGATGCAATTTCTTTTATCTAGCAACTGCATATCCAAAGAAAGGTTGCTTGCATAAAATAAGGTTTTTAGTATTATGTGTATAATTTCTGTATTTTTCCAATTTTTTTAAGGGAACCTCTTTAAAGGGTGTATCACACAGTAGGAACAAGAAACAATTTATGGGTCAAGTGTCTCCACCAACTAATGAAACCTGTGTAAAAATGTATGTTCAGTCAGATAACAATTTACAGGAAGGATGTGCCTTAATTTTGCAGTTTTAATTTCATCATTAAACCAAGAACAGGTTCAGATTAGGCTTATGGCCATACAAAACAGAATTGCTTTAGACTATGTTTTAGCTTCAAAAGGAGGGGTATGTGTCCTAATTGAGGAACAATGTTGTGTTTTTATTCCAGATCAGTGTAGCAATGTGCAGCATGAACTAGATGAAATACAAGAGATTCAAAAGAGGGTTACAAAGGGAAGTGACAGATTATCACCCTTGGGGTTAGGTGAATGGCTTAGATCACTTGGAGCAAAAACTTTTGAATGCTTGGATGTGTGGGAGTGTTACTTGTTATATGTGTGTGTCACGTGTTGCAAAGGTATGATCCACAGGTGTGCGACCCCCTCCCCCAATCTGATGCCACTCTTTACAGATGCCAGAAAACAGCAGTACCGTGAAGAAAGAAGATGCCGACCACAGTTATTCAATTCACCAAAAGACATATTGGCCGCAGCGCCTTACGAGACTATGACAGTGAAGGGCACGCGCCCTTGTCCTTTGAGTTATCCCTGGACTATCATCATTAACTTAATTCTCAAAAGCTATGTTTTAAGAATAAAAAGGAGGGAGTGACAAAGTGAGAATTTGACGTAAGGGGAGGGTCTGACATAACAGCACTGGGATCTATGTAACCATTTTAAGTCAGCATCCATCTTAGGTTTTGTCTGAGTGAACGGGTTATGAGATGGACGTTTTTGAATGAGGTTTTTGCTTTCAACTTTCAAGTGAGAATAAACCAAGCAGCTAACTGACAAAACCTTGAGAAGAAGAGCACAGTGCCAATGTTATGAAAATACAATTCCGAAGGTGGGGTTTTTTGAGATTCTGTATGTAGAGAAAAGGTCACCAGCTTAATAAAGTATTATTGCTGAATCATCTCATTTAGACATCCCATAATGTCATTAACTCAATGTATTCGTGTGCATAATTTGTTTACTTTTTACGCTCACGTAGTGACGACACGCAACCTTGTAGAGGGGGCGTGGGTTTAGTATTTTGTGTATAAATAAGGCCTGTATGCACCATGTCTTTGGGAGGGTTTTATTTTGAAACTCTCCTCTGCGTGTGCACCGCACAAGCAATAAACTTATTTGTCTATTCTGCAAAACATATCCTCAGACTTGTATTGTTATTTCACAGAGCTTTGTCACTGGTAAAGATAGATCTTCATTTAGAGACCATGCTAAATATGAATCAACGGATGGAGAAGATGGATCAATGGATGGAGAACATGGATAAGCGCATGGAGAAGATAGAGACAGACATAGCGGGGATACATAATTGGCTTGGAGTTCCTGCCCCTGTATGTCGACCGCAGGAGCAGGAGGGTGGCATGGATGGGATGGATGGGACCTTCAACCTTCCATAACCAAGCGCACCCCCTCCATCAGAAGAATATGTGTTCATGTATGCCGTTGACGAGGATGACATGACAACCCCCGTCAAGACAACGCCCGGAGACAAGGCGACTAAGACAGGAGGAGGAAAGCAACCGCGCAGACCACTTACCCTCGCCCGCCGCAACAAGCACACCCACTCCCAGAAGCACACCCACTCCCAGAAGCACACCCGCTCCCAGAAGCACACCCGCTCCCAGAAGCACACCCGCTCCCAGAATCCCACCCACACACGCTTGCATTGAGACGGTGCCCAACATCATCTTGCGCGACCTGTCCCAGCCACTCAGAGAGAAGTATAGGTTTGCAAGTGGTGGTGTAGCCCAGAAACATGCCCTGTACATTTTGAAGCATCACAGGACCTATGAGGTGTACTGCGGATGGGCCCACAATGTAAATTACGAAGGGAATCGCGTCAAAATGGCTCTTCCTGAAAATTTAAGAAAGACTATTGTGGAGGAATTGTGGCGCTATTATTCCATTACAGATGATTTGATGAAAATCGTGAGAGACTCCATAAATGGCATTTCGCAGCATACAGGACATCATCCCTGGAAGGACTCACTGCTGCTGACTTCATTTTTGACTTGTTGATTGTTTTAAATTGTATTCCTAAATAAAAAAAATTACTTGCACCATACACCTGTAAATGTTTTGACTTGCTGTACTTCAATAAAAAAAAATGTTGTTGTTTTAAATTGCATTCATAAATAAATGTTTTTACCTACACTACTCCATACATGTTTTTTGACTTACTCCACCAATAATAAAAATGTTGATTGTTTTAAATTGTTTCATTGTGTCTCCTTTTATAACAAAATACAGTGTTTCTAGAACATACTTTCCAGTACAGTTCCATGAGACATACTGTACAGTACTGTACTGTATACTGTAGGCATGCACATTACATCAAAACAGTATTAAATCAATACATACTGTACTGTACGGGTATAGAATACAAACTGTAATACATGTAGAATAAAGGCATACTTTTATTTTTGGGGTTTATTATACAATACAGTATGTAAAAAGTATTGTATACTGTATGAAAAAAAACCAGCATACCGTTTCAGGTTTTCTATAAAGCTCACAGTTATTCTATCCTAATCAATAAAAATGGCACTGCCACTAAATTGTTGCCTCCGGACTCAGCAATGTGCAGATTCCGCAATCCATTGAAATCTCTCCATTTGCCGTTCTCCGCCTGATGACAAAGTTTATTTTCTGAGGAAATCTAAAAGTATTACTGTAATGGTTGGTTCAAATTAGTCAGTCCCCACAGCCCCCTCTGTCATTCCCAACAATAATTTTCTTGGGGGGCGTCTCTTGTTCACATACACGCATGTGCCGAGATGTGATGACACGCATATGCGTATCAACAAGATTCCAATGCTCATGCGCCTAGCTGTCCACCAATTGTTCAGTATCTATTGTAGAAGCTGCTCAGCCAATGATATTGCTGGACTACATTTTTGCAAATTGTGACTAAAATAATAGAACTAAATAACCATACGCAAAGTGATTGATTACAGGAGAATCGCTTGACTGTGCATTGATATTGATATGTTAAAAAAAAGAATAAAATACGGCAGCTGTACTCACCATAGACTTTGCCAATCGGATGGCGCTTAGCCACTGCCAGTCCCGTATTCTTGATTATACGCGTAGTTGACAGGTGACAGCGGGCCTGCTTCAGTTGACAGTTGATGAAGCTGGAAATCGTTTTGGTAAATGCAAGCTTACTGGTATCTGTACGTGAAATCCTGCTCAGTCTGCAGGTATCCAGGAGGGGACAGACAGCAAGAGTTGCCGGTCACCAGCTTTTCACTGACGGTCGGACCGTTATTGGAAGCCGGTGCTGGCGCTGGCTCTGGTGCATTGCTTGCCTGGGACTGACGATTCTTTGTTGGTTTAACATGACCTTTCGCCTTGTGAAGTCTCCATGATCAAAGATACTGGAAAATTGCAACCAATAAAATCCGAACCATTATCATTAAACAGATCAAGCGCGGGTGAGCGCGGGTGACGGCCGGCATGAATGCGGCATGAGTACGGCATGAATGTAGCATGAACGCGGTTAAGCGCGTGGCATTCAGAATAAGTCACCGTAAAATAACCGAGAAGTTTTCAAATAAAAGCAGCCGCGGCTGTAAACCGAACAAAATTACCACTATTCAATTAATCCAATCCAAAAAAAAGACCAGAATAAACAATTAAAGCACCAAAACAAAACCATAAATAAATAAAATAAATATCTATATAAACTGCATCATTGCAAATCAAAAGTAAATCTATAATCCAACATTAAAAAGCAAACACCAATCAAAAGCCCAAAATAAACAATTTAAAACACCAGCAAAAATGCCTGAATACTACATCAACATGCAATATAAATAGCATACAAATTTAAAAACAAAGCACCAATATACATTTAAAATACACTCCAGCAAGCATTTGACAAAACAACCATTGCTTCTTGTTAGCATGTAAGCTATTGTAGCCTAAATCATTTAAGGGGCTGTCAAACCTTCAATCAGAACCAGCAGAGTTTAATTAGAAATGTTAGCATGGTAGGGTATTTAAACTTGGCGCCTCCAAAGTCCTAGCCTATCCCCAGAAGAAGCCAACAGACTGTTTGGGCTTTTTGGATCTTGGAGTCTACCGTACCAACTGATCGGAGTTCCAGCTTGCTGACGTCAGAGGCCCCGATCGATCTGTCTATGGGAGCGGCAGACGCAGGCTACTATACGCGGAGGGTGGGCAAGATGAGCAGCGGTTCATTCCGGGATAGGGTTGGAGTGCGCCCCAGTCACTCCCTACTTTCCCACATCGGGGTTATTTTGAGTTTGAAATGTCAACTTTGTGTTGTTTGTGCAAGGAGTAAATACGTTAATGCACCATCCATTCTGCATTTGTGTTTTCTCCCCTACATATTTTCAATGGAGATTCAGCATGATGCCTGGTTCAACAGAGAACTGTGACCTTTGAATAAGTGCTGGTATCCATATTATTCATTTATTGTGTGGTTATTCACTTTATGCACATTGTATCAGTTTGCACTAGACACACTATTTTTATTCACTGGTTCTATATGCAGCTTCAACACTGCTAGTGTTTTGGCCGCACTTGTTTAGTATATTGTTTACACAGGATTATCTTTTTGTATGTACACAGATGTATAATTTATATTTGTCAACTTTTAACACCATGAAATATGTTTGCACCTTATTTCAAATCACATTTTCAAAGACTGTGTTATGCCAGTCTGCATGTCACTAGCTTCTAAGGGGAAAGCAGTTTAAATAAAAAATTATGTAATTGTTGCTTGTCCCAAAGTTGTGTCCAATTGTAATTACACATCACTGACTGAGCTGGCCGTGTGCTGAGCTATATGAGCTGTCACAAGTTCTATCCCACCCATGACATTTTACCACTACCACACACTATTGTCAACCACCACTGGCCTTATCAAATCAATGCCACTTGCCAACTTGACATTGGAACATTTATTATATTAATGTTTTTTTTTAATACATGTTTTGCCCTAAAAAGTCAGCACTCACACTCATATAGAATTGCCAGTTACATATGTAACATCCATGCTGGCACAGTGCTTTGCTTGTTCTGTATACAGTGCTGTATGTTGCAAATCTTTCATCACTGACCCATGGGTGGAAGGAAAGGCTCAAGGTCATAGTTCTTTTATTTTAATGTCCCCCATTTGAGAAACATATACATACATATACATGTATAGAACAGTGTTTTGTGACTGCTGCAACTTCAGCAGGGTCTACTGAGAGAAATTGAATGAGAAGTGAAAGCGTGAGATTTACAAGCTAAGCTGCTGCTGTTGACTAAGCTGAGGTCAGGAGGAGGACTCTGAGGTGGAGCATTTTTCTGAATCTGGTCGGACTTGCACCTCTGGGTGTGCAAGGGGACCTGTAGAACTACTTGTGTGGAGGCATGTGGAGGAGGGCAGAAGATTCCCCCACAAAACACCCATTTTCTCTGGGGGTATTTCACTACACCAGTCTGCAGATATGAGCAACCATGTATGTACTGTAATTAGTTTTATTACTTGGGTAACACATGTTAACTCCACACCCCCAGGAAACTATTGCTTTGTGACTGCTTGGTGTAGTGCTGGTTACCTGCATGGTACAGGAGAGATGAGTTTCCCATGATGATGTGGGGGGTACAGGGCAGACTTTTAGGGGTCCCTCTAGTTTGTTATTATTGGTGTCAGCGCCTCCAGACATATGGGGCTTCAGTATGGCTGAAGGCTGTCCACACTATGACAGTCCTTTATCTACCTCTTTCCATACAGACTGCTGTGGACACAGAAGTACAAATGAGGATGTTATTAATTACAGTAGCCACTGCTGGTGTTATTGCAGCATATACTCATGTAGCTGTGTCCCCCTTGCCCCCCTTACCTCCGATGCAGACACAGAGATGGGGGAGGCTGTTGCGGCTGCAGGCACGCTGCAGAGAGGTGTTGGGTGCTGCCGGAATGGCAGGCAGACCCGGCAAAGTTATCGCGGGTGCGGGGAGGTCGTTGGGGGCGTGTGGGTCACTGGAGACCCACGGCAAGCAGCGGTAAAGGGCGTTGCCATGTCATGGAGGCTCGTGCATGCACAGCAAGCACCCGGCGGCCATTACAAGTTCACACATGCGCAGAAGCTTCACAGTAACGGTGGCCATTACATACAGACTCCCCATGGGAACTACAATCCACATAGTGCTTTAGGGCATAGGTCATGTGGTGCAGCTCTGCCAATAGGGCTGTTAGAATCCTCTGATGACAAGAGATACATTTTCACATGCTTGGAGCCACGCTAGTCAGTTGAAGCCAGGACAGACAACTGGAAAAAAGGGTCTGAGTGTCAGTGGCACTCAGACTAGGCGAGAGAATCCCCCGTAGGTCCCAGATAGGCCCCAATCACGTGTAGCTTGTGGTTGCTTCAGGGAAGGCCCTTAGATAGGGACACATCCCCATTTTACTGTAGTGTCAGGGACACAGTGAGGATGCCATGCGGTGATCACGGCTTGTGTTTTGGGACCAGACCACCACAGTGTTATCAAAGACTCTTAAAGGTGAGACCCTCCTACCGGAGTCCACCCAACGCAGAGGCAGATGCCATTGCGGAGGCCCTTGTCACTGGATCAGACGGATCCTCATTGCTAAGTCAGCGCACCAAGTACTGGAGTACTCGTCAGGTACCTCAACAAAGTGCACCAACAGTTCACAGGATAGCGCTACTCCCCGCACTTTTGGGTGGGCAGGACATTGGGAAAGGGACATCAGGGTATTGGTACCTAGCACCCGATGTACTTTGGGACATTCACTGGTGGTACTGGGCGGGGTGATCATTTTACTGTGTGGTTGTTTTATGTTATATGTGCTGTCAGTAAAGGTTGTTATTATATACCGTGTGTGTTTACTTTTACTATTGGTTTCTGTGAGGGGCTCCTCCCACTACGCTGGGATGCCTCACAGGTGTAGGTGCTGCACCGAGACAATAGTTATACCACCTTTAACGATGGACACCAACTTTACCAACACATTTATATTTCTGGGTACTCAATTGAACAGAACAAGTTGCATAATAAATTGTGATTTATTTCCTTAATAGACAAACACACAACATCTGCAGAATACACTTAAAACAACACTTACTGGGATAAGGGAACAAAATAAATTGTCCTTTGCCTGCAAGCGCAAGAAATGCAGTCTTGATTTAAAGGTCCCGTGGCCAGATCGCAAGTTGCCAATCTAATATCTCAGCCACCTCAAAGAATTTTGTTGAGATTTGTTAGAATTCATTTAAGAGTCACCAGGGCTAACGAATTCCGAAGTTTGGGGCAAATCCTTAGTTACGTTGTTATTAACCCCTTCTCTCAGGGACAGGTTGCTGCTGTGCAGGAAAAAAGTATTGCGTCTTTACATCATGGATTGAAAATCACGAACAGTCACGATCAGGAATCACACCGGGGATACCTCGGGAGCCACAGTTATAGACTAGCCAAGGCAATCTTTAACATGTGGACCCAATCCCCTCATGGGAACAATATAACCCACCAATAGCCATGTTGCCCACAGTTCATAAGACCGGGCAAAAAGGCTTTTCGGTGTGCAAAGCGCATGGGTCAGTTTGACACCCATGCCACTTAGCATAAATGGGCTACACCCATACCTTTGCGCCTCTGAGTCTGAGATTTGGCCCAGAGGTGTCAATGACCAGGCATATGTTATGCATCAGAATGCCGGCCGTGTATACATTATGGGTCTCTGGGTCTTTTCGTCCCTGACACTTCTTTAGACTGGGGGGTGCTAAATCAGCAAGACCCCTTTGAAGTGCTGGCATGAAAATACTCCCAGCTCATTCACCCATCTCACATCTGTATGTCCAAGGAATTCCTTCCCGAGCTTACAGAATACATCCTGCCTTACATTTTAAATCTGCAATATTTACACACTATTAAAACATAATGTTCTGCTTGTGCTACAACTGTAATTTTTATATGTAGGCGCATGTAGTGGTTAATCATACTTGCACCCCAAAAATCAGGGTGCTGGGTGCTTTTGTTCCTGAGTTAGCATTTGTAATTAAAAAGCCAGGACAGGGGAAGCAAAGTTCCTGCATTTTTCACGTCAATTGACCTGCTTCCCATGGCAAACGACTTTCTGCCTTTCAAGTAATAAAGTTAACAAGGGACGGATACATTTTAACGGTAAACCACCTGAGATTCTAACCGTAAGTAATGGATACCCATCTCACAGACGGTTCTTTAAACTTTTGCAATGCTTCTTCAATCAGCGCTAGCGTTGGGTGCTCCTACGCCATCATGTGTCTGTGAAAGGGTATAACAGGCAATGCATTTTGTCTTTTAACACAGCAGGCAGGGAATGGCCTGCAAATGGGGGGTAAAAATGGCTGGGACAGGGCAAACACAGTAATGCATGGCAAACAAGTTTAACCCCTTCATTCCCAATGCGAGGGGAGGATGACCAGCCGGGTATAACACCTTTATTCAGGCCTGATCACCTCCATCCTCGTCACACCACCCCAGGCTCCCCATGACGGAGGATTGGGCTCTCTGTGAGCCAACAGGTAATGTCAGCACCGGTAGTCTCTCTAGTTAGGGGGAAAGAGGGCTACACTAAAATTTATAGGGTAGATCCCTGGCTTCTGGATGGTACTGGCCTAAGGATAATGATGAGGCTGAGCTGGATTAGGTTATGTGTTCATCCCATGAGAGGCTGAGCACAAATCTCACTCCCGGCTAGAAGGAGACATTTCCAACACATCCTACCCCATGTAGGCGAGAAATTGGGAGAAATGAACCCCCTGCGACACCGACCAGATATGTCCATGTGAATTGCGTGCAAAGTGTAGCACCTTGAATCTTGATCCCACTCAAAAGACAGCTTAAATAACCCATTCGTATGTCATCCAACGTAGTCAACCACTAAAGATACACCACTTCATATGCATGTTCAATAGCCTAACACATAGGTAAATCTTGTATGAACTATGCAAAGGTGTTCTGTGACCAGTGACTTGATTGTAGCAAACAATTGTCTAAAAGTATACTAATGAATTAGTTACTCACTTGTTTGAGCTGTGGGACTCCGGGGGCTGTTGACGTGCTCCTACCAGGTGTATGCAGCATGGAGGAAAAGGTTGACACTGAGGTGCAACTGCCACGAGTGGAAAAATGGAGACCGGACTGCTGGCTTCACAGTACACAAAAATGTATTGTAGGCACATAAAAGTAGCAAGAGAAACCTCTTACGTGTTTCGTGCGGGTGACCGCACTTTATCAAAGAGTAACACATAATATCAGACACAAGAACTCAATACTCACCATGCCCCCACCCCTCTCCTATGATGTATTGGCACTAAGAATCAATGAAAAATGAGTGAACCCACAGCTAGCAAATCAATAGCCTTTTCACATACTTAACTGCAGGTGAGCCATACGACCACATGGTGGAGCCACAGTGAATGTTAATAAAAACAACAGAAATACTCGTGGACTTTAAGGAGAATGCCACGCAAAATATACAATGATCTATATTAATTTGATATTATATTAGAATCACTGCATGGTCCTAAGCCTAGAGAATAAGAAATGAATAAAACTAAGTCCATCATAAAATGTACAAAAATTGCTACAAAACGAATCCTGCACTAACCTACTGTATAATGGAACAAACAAGCATAGAAAAGAAAAGAAATGAATAGTAATATTGAAAAAAATTATATCTCCTCCAATTATGAATATAATTAAAATAAATAATATCAATATGCTATTTGTATCATTTATTCAAATAATTATACATTGGAAAATATAAAGAATGTCTCTAAATAAAAAAGATGAAGAATGGCATATCCTTGATAAAAGAATGAATTTGATCAATTCAGGGATATATTATTTCAAAATGAGTATTCTCTAAAATGAGGACTGCTCATATCTTATTTCAGAGATAATAACCACATTTGAATTTGAATTTTTAAAATTTTAAACTTTCTATAGGGTCAATGTTTAAGCACTACTAATTCTGAGTCTCTCAACATAAGAGTGACTCAGAAATTAATTAACCGCCTACTGTCAAAACCATCTCAAAGAACAAGCACTATAGAAAGAGGAATTAGACTAAAGAGAAAACTCTTATTAGAAAGATGAATGGGATTAGAGAAGAAACAATTTATTGTAAAAAATGTTGGAGTTCCCAATCTATGTTAATGCCAACTGGACTAAGCGTATCCAAAGAGAATACCCAGAATATCTCTCTTTTGTTTAGGAGATTCAATCTATCTCCTCCACGAATCGGGACTTTGATATGTTCAATGTCCATGAAATGGAAATTCCTGAGGCTACCCTTGGGGCACTGAGTGGGATCAAGATTCAAGGTGCTACACTTTGCACGCAATTCACATGGACATATCTGGTTAGCGTCGCCGGGGGTTCATTTCTCCCAATTTCTCTTGTGCATTTTCATTAGCGACGGCTCCGATATTTTTTGTGATATCATTATTGATAATTTGACCGGACTGCTTATCAGGTACCATTATTTGAAGATCCACTATTGACTGGCACTTTTTATCCTGCATTACTTTTTACTGATGCAGCGGCCGTTATTCGAACACATCTCGGTGTTGATTTTGAGTTCTCTGCTGTTCCCCACACAGCATGAATGCGGCCAATCGCCCCAGGCACCCGCGCTTATCGCGGATGTTTTGTTTGAATTTCATGGATTCTGTTTCTTTGTTTGCAATAAAATGGATGAATTGTAATGTGGACAGTACTGTGCTACTGTGCTACTGTGTCAATTTCAAGTTTTTAATAGCCAGAACACTAAAATTAATTTTTCTGCACTCGCCACACTTGCATCTTAGTGCAGTGAAGGCTGGAATTCATCCCGCGGTTTCAAATCGGGATTCCGATGTACATGACGCGTGAAGTGTTCGAATAACGGCCGCTGCATCAGTATGATATTTGTCTCCAAGGAGATTTTTAAAGTCTATTAGCTTTTTTAAGCTAAGAATAGATTTTTTGGATAACTGTGAAGTTTAAGGTTACCCATGGAAGAAATGGCAACTTAATCTGCAATGAATAAATAATTTACGCATAACAATACTGATATTTCAGGTTGAGGAGACTATATTCCTCTGATGAGGCGTTCATACACCAATCACAAGATCTAATGCATAGATTTAAATCTAGAGGCTATGATGATGTAACAATACAGAGTGCTTTTGATCATGTCTGTGGGTTAGATCGACAGGATTTAATCTCCGTGTGGCAACAGGTGTGCCAAAAAATTAAAAAAAATTAAAAAAATCAGATAAACTTCAGGAAGCTAATTGTGAGTCAAAAACTCCCCTCTTCATAACAAAATATAGTAACCAGGCTAAACAAATCAGGTGTATCATCAATCAGCATTGGGGTATCCTAGGCTTTGATTCTGAACTCTCTCCTTTTATTGAAAAGTGTCCCAAATTGATTTTCAAAAAGGCTAATACTTTGGCCACCCATTTATCACCCAGACTGTTTTGTTCAGAACCTACACCAACTCAATTCAAACTAAAGGCCACAAAAGGTTTCTTTAAGTGTGGAGCTTGCAAAATGTGTACATTTGCCCTTCCAACTAAGGGCCTCAGGCAGTAAGCGCCGATAAGGCTTTTATCGGCACTTTCCCGCCAAAATTGGATTTGAGATTCAGTAAGCACTGATAAGTGCTCAAAATCGGCAGTTTTTCTTGCCGAAATTTTTTTATCGGCATGCAGCTGCCGATAACCCACTTATCGGCACTTATCGGCACTTTTTTAAATCGGCTGTATTCAAGTAGCCCCGATCAGCTTATCGGTGCTGATCGGCACTCAGAAATGGAGATTTCATCGGCAATTGATCACGCCAACTAAAGTTGGCAAGTTGGAGGGGAGAACGTTCGGCAAGGTTGCCGGGACGGCACTTAGAAAAAAAACCTCATCTCTACATCAATGGAGTCAATGGAGCGGGGACTTATAACATTATAGTAGTGTTTACGTTCTATTGCTCATAATACAAATGTGCTTGGCATTACAGTGTCGAGGTCATTCACTTCATCGTGTCAACCCTACGTTTATTATTTGCATAACATTGTACTTTTATATGTTATGATGATTTGCGTGTCACATTAGTCTTTATGTTATGATGTGTCAAGGGAAAATCCTATACTCAACTCTTAAAGGAACAGGTCACATCATATGAAACATGTTACTTAAGTGTGCTTCAATTTATTATATGATGTAACACATTTCACACATCTAACACATCCAGTGTATAGTAATGTTGCTATACATTATACAATGCTTGTAATGTGTAACGCATGATCAAACGTAAATGTAGCTGTTTGTTTTCATGTTTACATGTACTTTGTGACCTCCCTCTTTTGATGACATCTGCAATTGGACACTCAATAACATTGCATGTTTACATTGTACACGATGCATTACAATCACTTCATGCTAACGTATACACACATCTAAAATAGTTACTCATTTTTACACTATTGAAAATGAATCAATAGCAACTATCCTGGTGCCATTAAATTATGCATATGCACAATTACAATAACTTAATGTGAACAGGTGACAATAACATGCCAAATTACACATGTTGCAACGCAGTTTATCAACGTCAATGTCATGGTTGTATCCTAATTAGATGACTGAGTGTTGCGTTCTGAAGTGGTACATGCATTACACATTCCAGAAATACTTGACAATAAATGCTTGGACAAAGCTTAACGTTACATCATTCTCAAATATCATGATTGCCTGGTGAATACACATAAATAATTATTTTAATTGCTAATGGATAGACGTTGGGAGTGAACTACTTGGATATGTTAATGTAACACCTTGCACTTCAGCAAGTCACCTGACATCATCAAATAGGTATTTAAAGGAGGGCAATTACCTGCGCATTCACAGCTACAGACCTGAAAATGATGTGAATGTTTATGAGACGGAGGAACAATCTATTGGACCAGAGGCTTGCTGATGGAGAGGATGTCACAGGCCAAGGAAGGGACAGGGACAGAGGCAGGGACAGTGGCAGGGACAGTGACAGGGACAGGCACGCGGACAGGAAAGGGAGAGGGAGAGGTCGAGGGACAGTGAGAGAGCAAGGTTATGAGAGGAGAAAAGAGAGGAGAGAAGTTGTGCCTCGTCCTTGTTTGTACAGGGAGAGAACCCTGTTAGATGGGATGAGTGAGGAGGAGATTGTAAGTCGCTATCGTTTGAGTTCAGCAGCAATCTTAGCTCTTTATGAAGAGATACGGGGAGATTTAGATTTTGTGACAGCCAGAGGTCGTGCAGTCCCTGGGCTTGTTAAAATGCTGTGCTCATTACATTATCTTGCTTCCGCGTCATTCCAGACAACTGTGGGCATAGTGGGCGGGGTCTCGAAATCTACATTCTCGCGGGCCTTTACCCAGTTTCTATGTGCACTCAATAGAAGCGCTAGGAATTATATTCATTTTCCTACAGAGCACACAGAGTGGCTGGAAGTCAGGAATGGCTTTCATATCATAGCCTGGATACCATGTGTGATGGGTGCAATCGATTGCACCCATGTTGCTTTGATCCCGCCTAGTCAGAGTGAGCATGCTTACCGCAACCGTAAGCACTACCATTCCCTGAATGTACAGGTGGTATGCGATGCCACGATGAAGATTATGCATGTGGTAGCCAAATTCCCTGGTTCCAGTCACGATTCCTCTATCCTGAGAAACTCATCAGTCTTCTATGCTTTTGAAGAAGGCTATTTTGGACCTGGTTGGCTGGTGGGTGAGTACATATTATGATGTGTTAACAAACAACTCTTGGTTTTCTAGGAAATGTTGTAATGTTAACACTAATTGTTTCATATTTGTGCACGATGGATAATAGGTGACTCAGGATACGGAATTCGGCCGTGGCTGTTGACCCCTGTGGCAAACCCTCAAAGTGAAGCAGAGGAGAGGTACAATCTTGCCCATATATCTACACGATCCGTCATAGAGAGGACATTTGGGCTTCTCAAGACAAAATTTAGGTGTCTCGATAGAACTGGTGGGGCACTTCAATATTAGCCTGCTAAAGTGTCTGATATTATAATTGCATGTTGCATTTTGCACAATGTGGCACTCCGCAATAATGTACAAACAGACATACGTCAGGGTTTGGAGGAGGAGCATCCTGTCAATTTACCAGCTGACAATGACCAAACAGCCAGTGGTGTTGAGACACGTCTGAACGTCATAGACACATATTTTTCATGTACGCAAATACATATATGTTCATAGTACTACATAGATGTATTCATTCTTTGTTATGATAAATACATTTGTCCAAATACCATTCACTTAGGAAACAGATGAATATGGTTCGCACACCTTTCTCTTCTCTGCTGTGTGGACAATTGCATGAGGCACCGGTATGTCATTCATCAACAGATTGTATTATACTTCTTTCCAATAAAAGGTGTTGTGTGTACGTGAACAAATAATGTGTACTAAATCTATAATTTATGTACATGCTCTTTTTGGTTATGCATACACAATAAACCTACTATGCCTATAGTCAATAGCTAGTGCAGTATGGTTACATACAATGTTTCTTTTGCAGTGAGTCACAATGATGTGTACACTATTGTGTATTTCAGATCATATTTGACGTATTCTAGATGTTGTTTCATATCACACACAAAATGGACAATTTTGTGTGTTGCTTACTTTAATGAACATGTCATGACAATGATTTATATTCATTCATGTTTTCTTTTTCAAGGTATATCACTTCAATGACTGCTCATGGTATGTATTTCAATTCACATCTGTCATAAGATGTTCAAACCCCGATACAGGTATAGTTACAGGATGTATAAACAGAACGTAATGAAAAAGATGTGACAATTGAAACATGTCGTTTCTGTATTGTGTCAGTGCATTTAGCTACACTTGGTGGTTATTGTGCAGTGTCTTTTAAAATCATTAGGGACATTACATAACATGTAATTTAGCAAACGTAACAACATCCATTCATGGAATATAGGGGTGGGGGGAGAGAAGGGGATAAACACTGCTCAGCTATTGATTATGGGAGGAGAACATCCATTGATGCACATGAGCGATGTTAACACTCAATGCATGTTTGTATGAAAAGACACCAATGTTTTAAACATCATTAACATTGCAATGTATGTGATTAGTTGTTGTATCACTTCATCTTCATGTTGATTACTACATTGTCACATGTGTATGTATAAGTCAAAGATGTGTGTTGATTTGACGTACATGTAACATGTGTCAAAATGTTAACACCATTCCAAAGTATAGTTCTTTGGCTTCTCAACTTTTCCTAATTCATTCAACACAATGACAATGTTGTTAATATAATTTTTATTTCATTCACGTTAGTTATTCATAATGATCATGATCCTTTATAACTAATGTCAACATATGAACATAAATGAAGTGGACATTTGCATACGCACACATTTCAGCAACAGTGTGTGTGTTTGTTGTAGTTTTTGTGTGATGCATGTATTTCTACGTGAAATAATATAAACCAACATAATAATGTTGCTTTTATCATCGGCCTCACTTAGCTATGTATGTGTTCAACGTTTAATAATAACACTAAACTATAGTTA
Source organism: Ascaphus truei (assembly GCF_040206685.1). NCBI lineage: Eukaryota > Metazoa > Chordata > Amphibia > Anura > Ascaphidae > Ascaphus > Ascaphus truei. The sequence continues at coordinate 216,036,315 of NC_134484.1, read as the reverse complement.
GTCGTGTGAATAAAATTTACACACAAATGTTCATGGTTTCATGATCTTTAACTAACATTCATTAGCTCATGCATGTTAGGTTAGCACTACAACTTAGTTGAAAATATAAAATGCACACGACTAAACATTTCTTGTCACCTCCCTATTGTTATTGTGTATAGTTCAGATACAATGTCTACGAGTTGTTATGTAGCATTTACTGTACATTCTTTGACAAGTCACATGTGAGATTATAATATATAGTAGATTAATGTGTTTGCTGAGTGATAATGTTGGTTGCATATATCACATGGCAATACATATAATGTTAGTAGAAAATAACCAAAAAAAAATATAAGTTCTAACGTCAGTGCTTAGCAACATCATTATGTTAATTAAGTGCATAGTAATTATTTGCATAATAGGATAACATTATGTAGTGATTGTTAATCTGCGCACCAATCATTGAAAGCATTGTTACATATTTATTATAATAGTTGTTCGCTCGTCGTCACAATCATGTAATATAACGATTGGCTCATCTGAAATCATACATTGGTCCCATGTATTCATCCGCGACATCTGTGAAATACAGCAAACACATGATGTTCAAAGATGGCACATTTATATATGTCTCAGCATGACAACGCTTAACACATCTCTATATGATTGTGGATATTCGCGCATAAGTAACGTTTATGTTTAACTGCAAGGATAAAACTACAGATACAGAACTGTGTCATTTTTCAAATGGCGTTGCTGGCATTACTACTGATATAATTTTTTCGGTGCCTGTATACATAATTATGTGCGCGCACAACGTCTATTGCGCGCGCACGTCACGAATGTGTGGACTAAGTCTTAGCGCATGTGCAAAACGATGATTACGCTGTGCATTCAATACATGTCCCTCCATGGTGCTGCTAACAGTATGCATATCATGGCTGGAAGTTATGAAATGGAAGCGAAACAAATTCACTTCTACACACGTAAATATCTAAACTTTGTAAACGGACGTGTGCAGACGGAAAAAACGGACGATCAGCCAATGAGCGAAAAAAAGACATGTGACGTCATGTTAAGGCACCGTGAAATGCACGCAAACACCCCTCCCACTGAATTAACATTGGCCTCCAGCGCTGTGCATGCACCGCCCCACCGGCGCTCGCGCATGACACACTGCACTGACTGTAACAATAAGCTACGGGCACAGCCAATACGGTTTCACGCGCGCACGTCGGTTGGGGGTGGGGCTTGCATCGGTAAACCTTTTTAAGGACGCCTTGGGACATGACCACGGTCCCAGGTAATATGTGGGCGACACTTTGTTTTTATATGTTGAATGCTAAACAATGAGGTGTGTGTTACAGTTAGTGTAACATGTTGAAATGATACTTTAAAAGCGATAATAATCTAGGATTTAAGACTCCGTCACCAATGTGTACTAATGGTTCGTCATGTAGTATATTGTTATAGGAAATAATGTCTTTGTGCACTCTACATCTAAGCCTGTCTGCAATGTTAAGCTGTATACACTCATTTGGCTAACAAATTGTGTATATTATTAATGTACACATATATAATTTGAGTAAAGGCATAACGAAATTTGTATTTACCATTCTTGTAGAAGTCAAAACTGATTTGGCTACAGCTGCTCGCTGCAGGAAGGCACAAGAGTATCATCCATGGTTGAGGCAACCGTTAAATCCTGAATCACACACATCTCCATGAGGGCATCATATGGATCTGCAGTGGTTTCTTCAAACAAGATGTCCGGAGGTATGTACAGTTCTTGGTTATTTTCCCATCCACATTGGTATTGCCCATATAAGTTTGGATACATATCATAGTAGTTATGTCCATCTTGCATCTGTTCTGGCTGAATGGAGGGTGCAGGTAGATCAGCAGACGCGACAGTCGGTGCGGCTTCAGCAAAAATATGCTATTTAACAGAAGATATTTTCCATGTTCCATGGTAAGTTTAAATGATGGCGCAACATGCCAGCATCCATATCGTTGATCTAGCCGATCATGGACACGCTCAAAACATTCATTTGCGGATAAAGTGAATCGTACAGAAGTTTTAAAATTTTGTTGTATGTCTGGTTGTTGGTAGTATGGATATTTTTTTTTCGATCAAGTCATAGATTTTGGCCACGTTTGCACTTTTCTCTGGCGTTGATTCGATTGTTTCCTAAATCATAAATTTGTATGAATTACGTGGATGGCTGTGCAATGTGGAAGCTTCTGCCATTTCTTCTCTCCAAGTGTACGTTGTGTGAAGTTGAACGCATACGGATGTCTGCTGAATGTGTGAATAGTTACATGTTATCTTCGCGGTTTCTTCCAAGTTTATAATACAACGTAGCAGTTATACGCCTAGGTTTTCTCCCACAAGAAATTTGTTAAAATAATTGGCTGGAATTCTTTGGGTAAGATACTCTTTTCACAGGAATCGAAACTTTACTTTCGGCTTAGGCAATCAACATGTGCAAAACAAGTAGACTCTTTGAATTACAATAACAATGTTTGTGAAATCATCTACAGTGCTATGCAGTACAGATTTCTGGTTGCACTTAGCTAGATGTAATCATACACACACATCTCTCTGTTTGTCTCTCTTTCTGTTTTTCTCTCAGTCTGTTTATCTCTCTTTCTCTCTCTTTCTCTCTCTGTTTCTCTCTCTCTCTTTGACTCTCTCTGTTAGTCTCTCTTGAAATATATACATAGATATAGATATAGAAAACGACAGGGGGTGCCCAGTGCTACGTCCAAATGACAAAACATACATGGTAATAATTACAAGAAATGATGCTTCAGTACTAATAATAATGCTAATGCTAATAATAATAATAAAATATGTTTTTTTAGTTAGAAATTTTGGCCAAAACATCATAAGCTTGCACACCAAACCGTCAAGGTAAACCATAATAAGTGCAAGTCCTACACTACGCTGCATTTGTTCCCTATACCTCTGTATGAGGGGGAAGAACCATAATAGATTCATTACCTGCAGCAAGATGAGAAGATCCACATTAAAAAGGGGGAGGTAACGTGAGCTCTGGGGGAGGTGCCACAACCTCCATACAACTGATTCCAGTCAGAAATTAATTAACACACAAACCCAGCAAGCTCAAATGCCCACACCCACCTAATCTTGACTATATGTAATGCCACATAGAGTGCCACTTGGCTGTGGCACATGAATATAGCAAACGACAGGTGGTGCCCAGTGCTATGTCCAAATGACAAAACATACATTGTAATAATAACAAGAAAT